>NW_026125444.1:12775000-13035000 GCF_943737965.1 Phodopus roborovskii
AGTGGTACTGCAAGAAAATTGACTCTGCCTGAGCATTCCAAAGTACCTTAATTTCTGCATTTCTCATTTGTGGTTTTCAGTGTGGATCACCATCAACATCAAATAGAGGTTTCTTTGATGAGGATGGAGAGCTACCTTAATCTATACAAACATAATTCTTTAAAAACTGCTTTAATATTTTGTCCCTTTAATAGAACACCAATCATAGATACACCTTTATGGCCTGTGACTACATGTGAATATCTGGAGTACAGGATTTGACCCCAATAATAGTGCCAGGCATAGGATCAGACTTGAATACCTTATTTAAAAGTCATATGTATACAAAAATTATATATATTACAAAAGTAACTGTTTTTTAAATAATACTCACTATTAGTATTTATTATAAGGAAGTAGGATTCATATGTCTATTAGACAGCTATAATTTTTAATGCCTGGGTGGTCATGATGAAACATACACTCAACTGATAATAGGTACATGGTATAGTATTGCTGATTGTTTTGTATCTTCCATTATCCCTGAAATATGTACACTATCATACTTATTTTTTGTATACATTTGCATAATTTTATATGTCAATTTCTCTATAAGACTATGAACTATTTGAAGGAAAACAGATTAGTATTCTTTACTACATTATTCCTTATGGATATATATATATATATATATATATATATATATATATATATACACACATATATATATATATATATCTCAAATAAGGCTTACACAGTTTTGAATGAATAAATATATTTATTTTACATACTGATTGTAGTGTAAATACTTTAATAATCATAAGTCAAATAAAATAACATGAAAATTCAAATTTTAGCATATCTTAACAAATCAGTGTCCACATTTTTCTGTTACAATTTTGTTCATAACCAAATAGTAACAATTCTACTAAATCTTAAATAATGATGATGATTTGTTCTTATAGATTTTAGATTTTCCTTCTTATAGATTAAAAATTTGTATTTTATGTATTAAACACTAAATAAACAATATCTAGGATTTACCATGCTTCATAATTTGTATGTGAGGTAAAAAATGGCTGGGTGAAAAATTTTGCTGTCAGTTGTAACTGCTTTGTAACAGAAAATTAAAATGTAAATGTTATGATAACTTATTACAGCAAAATCTATTGAACATATCTGTGTTTAGAATGTGTTTCAAATTATATGAATTCATTTTAAATTGAGTACTTATAGATACCGATATTATGGTTTTAGGCATAGAAAATAAGTTAATGTTTTATTGAATCAGAATTGAATTACAGGAATGTAATAATGAATATTCTCACTCAAATTTATTAGACATGTTATACCCTACATCAGTCTTTAGGACATGGATGGATTAAAATAAAGTGTGAGAATGAATGTTTGTATATCTACAAAGTTTACACAGCAGTACTCATATCCCCAGTGTAATGATTAATCTGACCTGCGTATGAGATTATGTTTAAAGAGGTCATGAAGTTGGGGTTAGTTTTCTCTAAGTAGTAGAAGAAACTAGTGGTCTCTGTTTTGTTGTTGTTGATTTTTACCCCAACCTTCTCCCTTATTGACTCAGTACACATCCTATACACCTAGAAGGAGCCCATCTGCAAGTCAGCATGTAGGTCCTCATCAGAACAACAACAACAAAATGGTCAAGGACACTAGGCTTGGTATTTCTCATTAGAAGGACTGTGATCAACACATGCCTATGTATCAAATGACCATGTTTGTGGTGTTATAGTTTCTCTGTCTTATAAATACAGGTGTCAAATATAGGACAAACATTGAAGATTGTTTTAACTATGTATGTCTTGTGTACAGTTGAATATTCAGTATTTGTGAATAAGGAAGATTTATTCAGATATGCAAATTGGTTGCATGCTTGTCCAAACTGAAGTGGAAAGGCAGGTACAGTATGTTCAGGCAACTAACAAGAATAGTATCAAGAGCAGAAATGTCCTTCTTCTGTGTCATGGCCTTTCCCTTTGTTCTCCAGAAGTAAAATCCCATTTTTGTGTGCCTGCCTAGAAGTTAACCTAAAAGACACCGAAGAGGGCAGCTGAGTGTCTGCGTGTCAGTGAAGATGACAGGCATAAATGAGCTGGGATCCCAGTCATTCTCAACCCATTGCAAAATTCTTGTCAAGCCAGGGAATATGAACAAGATACACTGACATATATCACCAACCATAAGGTAGCAACAATCTTCCGTAGGCCATAGGCTGTCTATCACATCTTTGTGAGGAAAAGCTAGGATGGGAATAACAGGCTTGGCAGACATTGCCAACATAGTACACTGAAATATTAGATCCACATCCTGTTTTCCAAATCCTAAATTCTTTAGATCAAAGTTAGTGACACGTCATAAGAATTCTACAAACGTGCACTTCAGTGATGACTTAAGACTATAGCTACTAAAATAAGTATATTCATGTTATAAATTATTTATGTTTAGTGATTTTTTTTGAAAATCTGTTGTATAAAGAATAGACAACAGTTTCTTCAAATAATGTTGTTCAATTCTCCCCATGCAGAATAAAATAAATTACCTAAAAACAAATGAAAAAATACTCACTTCATTTTCTTTATACTTTTGTTGTTGCTGTTATCAGAGGTATCCATCCATTCATTTTCTGATACACAAATATAATATAAGGAAAGAAAATAAAATTTAAGTATACTAAATATCTGTTAGGAGTATTTGTCTTTCCATATCATAATATTGAAGAAGAAGATGAGATAACAGAAACCTGAAAACACTGGTTGGATAAATATTCTATATGTGCACTATACTTCAGCCACTACTATTTACATGGTTTCTTCTTCTTTTTTTATGAATAGGAAAAGTGAATGAAAAGGAATTATTGGCAACAGTATTTCATTGATTAGTGAAAAGTTGGTAATGTCATTGATGAAGAATATAATTAAAAATAGAATTTAATTTGAGAAGTTCTAAATTTCAGTGTTTTTTTTAGTTATCCATTGCTGTTATTTAGGTATCAGTATAAAATAAACTGGAAAACTTTCTAATACATCTACAAGTGATGATTGATACCTGTTATCACAGCACTTGGAAGACTAAGGCAGGAGAGTTGCTGTGCTTTCCAGACCAACTTGTGCAACCCTATGAGACTTTATCTCAAAAATGAGTAGGTAAATAGGTAACTACAGCTAAATAGCAAATAAGTAGTATAAAATGAGTCTCCATTTTGTATATAATTATATTCTTATCATTCATTGTGTTAATTTTACACACACACACACACACACACACACACACACACACAGAGAGAGAGAGAGAGAGAGAGAGAGAGAGAGAGATACACACACATTCCTGATAGGTATCAAATTAGACATAATATAAATTTATTTTCTACTAACAAAACTTTTATGGTTACTTAATATTAATTCTTGAGATAAATAAAATAGGTGAAACTAAATAATGCACATCCTTATCCTACATGTATTTGTGGTTATTGTGTTACTGTACAATGTCTATATATACCTGCCAACTTCTTAAAAACATTTTCATTATTTTGAAAAATACTTGATTTATAAAAAAACATGTCCCCTCTTGTTTAGAGGCAAGGATATAAATTAGGCACAGAGTAATCTCTTTTGTACAACGTGCACCTGGGATACAGATATATTTTCCTCCTTTTAATCATATTACCTTGCATGCTGAACTCTAGATTTTTTGGTATAATACTTAAGCTGTTTTATCACAAAGCATCTCAGCAGAACATATGTAGTAATACTCTGTACAGCTGAGTAAGTCTTAAAATGGATGTGAATTCAGAACCACATATTGTATTGGGTTATCACCTTGATTATCCACCTATGTAGATGACTGTGCTCTTCTAATATTGTGTCATAATATTTGTGTGTCTTGTCTAATAGCTCCCTAAACTAGTAGTCTTAACAAGTCTCTTTTGTTTCCATTGTGAATGGACTTCTCCTTTTCTAAAAATCATCAAAGATTAAGTTTCACAAACCACACAGTCACTCTTACTTTCTAAACATGCTGGTATGGAAAAACAAAACATTTTATGTATGAGTATAGAAGACTAAGTAGAATGAAAAAAGGTGATACTAGTATTTTATTATTATTATTATTATTATTATTATTATTTTACGTGTTGATCCCAGTTCCCTTTCCCTCCCTCCCTCCCTCTTATCCTCTTTCCCCCCTCACTTGCACCCTGACCACCCATACCCTCCCATACCCCCACCCCAATTCCACATGTAGGGCAATGCCATTAAGGTGGGGTCATGTAAATTTCTCAAGTCATTTGAAGTAGGGACTAGGACTTCTCTCCTGTCTCTAGGTTAAGGGAGTATCAAGACCAGGTTGCAGAAACACATAGGGACAGCTGATCTGAACAAGGAGGAGCTAACGGCCCCCAGACTGATAGCTGGGAAGCCAGCATGGGGCTGACTCAGGCCCCCTGAATATGGGTCTCAGCTAGAAAAACTGAGCAGTCTAAGGAACCTTAGACAGTGGAACCAGGATGTATTCCTGGTGCACAAAAGGACCTTGTGATACTAGTATTTTAAGATGAACTTCAAAGTGCTTTTCAGAATTGAAGTAAATTTCAAAATTTTTTCTTTAAAAAATTTACTTTTCCTTATACACACCCACCAATTCCCCTTCCCTCCCCTTCATGCCTCTCCCTGCCCCCCATCCTTCCAACCTCCCCCCATACACTCCTCAGAGGGGATAGGGCCTTCCTTGGAGAGTTCACAAAGACTGCCATACAAAGTTGAGGCAGGACCAAGTATCAGGCTGAGTAAGGTATCCCACCAGGGGGAATGTGTTGGTGCCACCACCAGAGACTGCCCAACAGATCAAGCCCAATAACTGTCAGTCACATTCTGAAGGACTAGTTAAGTCCCATGCATGTTCCCAGTTACAGTCCATATTCCTTGAGAACCCACTACCTTGGGTTAGCTGTCTCTGTGGTTTTCCCCATTATGATTTTGATCCCCTCTTATTCAAAGGATCCTTATTCAAAAGTTCCTTTTCAAAGGAACTCCAGGAGCTCAATCCAGTGCTTGGCTGTGGGTCACAGCATCTTCTATCAGTTACTGGATGTGTGTTCTATGATGACAATTTGGGTCATGACTAATCCCATTAAAGGAGAAGGTCCATTCTGACTCTCTCCATGATTGCTAGGAGTCTTAGAGTCTTAACAGGGGCCATCTTTGTGGATTCCTGAGAACTTCCCTAATCCCATAACGGCTCCCTCTATCAAGACATCTCTTTCATTTCTCTCACCCTCTGTCTCTCCCATAATTCGGTCTTGATCTCTCATGTTCCCATCTCCCATTCAATCTCTCTACCCCTCTCCCAGTTTACCCGGGCTATCTTTACTATTTCCTTTTCCCTGGGCATCCATGCATATCTCTTGGGGTCCTCCTTGTTATTCAGCTTCTCTGATGTTGTATCCTGGTGATCGTTGGCTGTACATCTAATATCCTCTTATGAGTAATTATATACTGTGTTTGTATTTCTGTGTCTGGCTTATGTCACTCAGGACATTTTTTTTTCTAGTTACATCCATTTGTCTATAAGTTTCAACCATTTAGTAGTACTCCATTATATAAACACCACATTTTATTTATCCATTCTTCTTGTGAGGGTCATCTAGATTTTTTTCTAGGTTGTGGTTATTACAAATAATGCTGCTATATAACATAGTTGAGCAAATGAGTACTAATATTTTGCTGTCTGAACCTGTATTTATTATTTGCTGCTGTCTAGAAGATAAGAATTATACATTTCCAGTTCATGAACACAAAGTCTATTGCCCTTTACATTCCCTAATTTTGGTTTTGGGGATGTGCAAATATATGAAGGTGTGTGTTTGTGTGTGTGTGTGTGTGTGTGTGTGTGTGTGTGTGTGTGTGTGTTGTAAGTCCCGCGGAGGATGTGGGCCTTCACACCCCAGCTCAGGAAAGGCGCCTCCCCACCCACAAGTCACTCAGGAGAAGCGGTCTTGATGCAAAACCATGAGATATTTTATATTCCAGTGCACTGGGGTCCGCAGCCACACTCCCGTGGAAGTTGGAGACTGGGAACCCCGGGTACAGGGTTTAGACAGCTTTTATAGGGTTACAACAAAGCCCGCACATCATTAACCAATCATCTCATAGCATCCTGTGCGGACCAGTTAATTTGAACTATCCAAGCCCAAGCTTAGTTCAGGAAGTCTGCTTTCGCTAGGGCTTCTGGGTAGTGTGACAAGGCTCATTCCTTGTTCATCCACTCAGAAGTGCTGTTGTAAAACCGCCCTGTCGTAATCAGTCAAGAATGTGGCCTTTTTCCTACTCCTGGGGTCAGTAGAGAATTAGGCTAAATTTTTCCATCCTTACAGAATAGGTGTTTTGATGTACAAAACCAAAGAAAAATGCAAGCAAAATAAAGTCATTTCAGTCTATTGGTTTTAAATTTTTTTCCCAGTTTTCCCATATATCATAAGAAACTGAAAATGCTCCCTGAATGCTTCTCATCCTGCCTATCAACCTTGGTATGTCATGAAATAGCTGTTTCTCCTCACTCACAGAGCAAATGAAATTATAAATTATGGATTGCATTACATTGTTTTGATTCTTTGGCTTATATTAATCTGAAATTTATCTTTGAATGTCTTTCCTGACCTTTCTCAAAATGTCCTAAAACAGTGATTTCTCATCCTCTCCATCTGCATCTGGGTTCTAGTTCGACTCTGTTTGGTATGGGTGTTTGCTTCTGTTTCCAACAGGTATTAGGTGAGGGCTCTATGAATAAGTTAGCTGTTGATCTCACTATCCAAGAAGGGCATTTATGATATCCTTTCCACGGCTGCTCAAATTGTTAGTTGACGGCAGTCTTGTAGGTCTCTAGACCTTTCTGTGGGTTCAATTTTCTCTTCAAACCAATATTGGCTCCCTCTTTTATGCAGAAACACATAGAGACAGCTGACCTGAACAAGGAGGAGCTAATGGGCCCCCAGACTGATAGCTGGGAAGCCAGCATGGGACTGACTCAGGCCCCATTGAATATGGGTCTCAGCCAGAAGGACTCAGCAGTCTATGGGACCTCAGACAGTGGAACCAGGATGTATCCCTGGTGCACAAAAGGACTTTGAGAACACATCCCCCATGGAGGGATAACTGCCTTAACCTAGTTACAAGAGAGAAGCCCTAGTCCCTACTTCAAATAACCTGTCAGATCTACATGACCCCAACTGAATGGCATTGCCCTACTTATGGAATTGGGGTGGGGGGGAATGGGCGAGGAGGGGGTTAGGGTGCATGTGAGAGGGCAGAGAGGGTAAAAGTGAGGGAGGGGGGAGGGAGAAAGAAAGAGAGAGGGAGGGAGGGACGGGGAACTGGGATCGACATGTAAAATAATAAAATAAATAAATAAATAAAAAAGCAGTGATTTCTCCCAAAGGTTATCAGGATGAGGCAGAAGCTGTGAGATTTGTTGGAATTACACATAAGCAATGTCGTCTTCCACAAGGCATCATATCTACAGCTGTGAGAGTTGAGTTCATCGAAATGTTTCTTTTATAGATTTAATTGCTTGGTTGTTTTACTGGTTGATTTTGTGTGTCAATTTGGCACAAGCTAAAGTCATCAGAGGAAGGAGTCTCAGGTGAGGAAATGCCTCTAAGAGATGCAGCTCTTATTCATTTTCTTATTTAGTGATCAGTGGGGGAGCACCCAGTCCATGGTGGGTGGTGCCATTCCTGAGCTGCAAGTTCTCAGTTCTATACTAAGGTGGGCTAAGCAGTTCTCTGAAAAGCAAGCCAGTAAGTAATTCCTTGTCATGACTTTGCATTGACTCCTGCCTGGATGTTCCTGCCCTGTTGAAGTTTCTGTCCTAACTTCCTGCAGCAATGCTGAAGTGTAAGTCAATGAAACCGTTTCCTCTCCAACTAGTTTTATGCTCATGCTGTTTTGGTACAGCAATAGAATCCCTAAATGAAGATAGTGATGGTGCTACCTCTGAATATTCTTAAAACAGGTTATTTTCTATTTGTAGCTAATAAAAACTTCTGGAGAGATTCTTTGAAATTCTCTTAAATTTCTTTTGTATGCTCAGGAGCATTATAGTGTACAAAAATACACAGCTATCTCATCTATACTTTTGCATTCCTCCCATGATATATGATATCTAGTAATCAAAGGAATGTACTTGTTTCTGTCCTAACTCAAGCATTATTTTAGAGGAGATACTTAAAAATAATTGCTTTTTTCTTCAGTCGAGAAAACATTGCATATTCTAAAAACCCATAGAATGAAAATATATATTACTTTTGTTTTGAGATCATTTACATATCATAATGCTTTTAGAATAGATTTTTTTTTCATTTTTGGTATTTAATACTGCTTCATTGGATGAAGACAACAGAATTAGTTCTCCCTGCATATAGTATTTCTAACTTCAGAAATACTGAAACACAATATGTAAAATTTCTGTCAAGTTTTGAAAGGTCAATTCATGAGTATCCATTTGTTTGGGGTAAATATATAGAATGCTATTTTTTAATATGCTGATTTTACATTTACTTTGTTCTTATATTTCTACCACATCTTTGCTAACTTTTCTGTGTATCTTAACTAGTTTTTTTTTTTTTTTGAGATTTCAAACACTGTGTTTTGATCATATTCACCCTTCTTCCCAAAACTTCCAAATGTGCACAAATTTGGATGTGGGATCTTCAAGATGAGCATGGTAGACTTATCAGGGGTTACACTTGCACTCTAACAAAGAGGTGGTCCTTTTTCCCATCATCAAATAATTGCCAATAGTCTTGACTAGGGTAGAGCTTCATGCCCAGTTCATCTACCCTCTCCGCTGAGATTTTTGTCTGTTTTAGGATTCTGTATGTCTGGTGCAAGATGTCACAACTGCTCTGAATTTATGTGTACAACTGCCATTCTATGTCTAGAAGATACTTTTCTTCATAGTCAACCACCACCTGTAGCTCTTATGCTTGTTCTTCCCTCTCATCCACAGTGATCCCTGAGCCTTTAGAGATCTTTTACCTTTTTATTGAAACTATTTTTCCTCACATAATATATCTTGAGTATGCTTACCTCCCTCTGCTCTTCCAGTTACTCCTACTCTCCTTTCCACCTGGATCCACTCCCTTTTTGTTCGTCAATACAAGAACAAGCAGGCTTCTATGGGTTAGTAATAAAATAGAACAGAATAACATAAAATAAAAACTAATACATTGGAGTTGAATAAGACAAACAGATGGAAAAGAGTCATAGAGAAGGCAAAAGAATCAGAGACATACTCATTAATGTAATCAGGACTCCAGCCATTGAACTCTTTGAATGTTTTTTAGTCTCTTGTTCTCTTTACTTGGACCAGTTGTGGTGCTCTGTTGATCATGATCTACTGCAAAAAAAAGAACAACGTCGATGAAGGCTGACAGCTGCCTTAATCAATGGGTATAAGAATAAGTCATTATGAGTTGGTGTGATACTATGTCCATTTAGTGGTATAATATTAGCATATTGTCTCCTAGGATCTATATCCTGTAGTCATATGTGTTTGGCTTGGCCATGTTGCCAGGTGTGAATGTTATTTTATGTAGTTGGCCTTAAATTCAGTCAGAAAGGGGTTCGGTACTCCCATGATAATCTGACCATTTTCCAGTCTTGGACATGTCTTACTTGGTTTGTTTTTATTTTAGATCATAGAGTCTACATTCTTGGTAACTTTCAATGTCATCCTTTTCGGTTGCTAACATCTCATTTCACGTGCAGTGTTGTTCTCATTTAATTCTTATTTCCCTATTTTCATTCATGATTATGTGATCATTGAGTTTCATTCATCTATGAGATATATGTGCAGGTCTTGATCATTTTCTTTTTAGTTTTGTTCACATCTCACTATTAACTGAAGCTTTGGTTTCAAATGTAGAAAATGTTATTTTTCAGTTGTCTATTTATAGTTTTCTCTTAATGTATTCTTCTCACATTTATTCTTTGTACATTTATATGGCAGAAAAAGTCATTGTTTATAAGTTTTACCATGTGAATTTTGCTTTTTAATTTTATGTCAAATAAATCTTTATTCCACCATGGACATTTTTAAATTTTTTTTATTTAAATTAGAAACAATTTTATTTTATATATCAATCCCAGTTCCCTCTCCCTCCCAGTTTTTAATTTTTATGCTTTCTTCTATAAACATGTCATCTATATTTTTCACATACAGTCTATAATTCCTAACAAACTAAATTTTATATATGATGTAAGGTGGGAGCCTTGGCTCATGTTCTTAGCTTTTTCTCAATTAAAAGGACAAATTATTCTGACTCCATATACTGACAATTTTTTCAGTTATTCATTGAAATTTGAGTTTATTTATTTCTAATTTCTGATGTGAACTTACTTCAAATCTGTAGGGATGTATATATTTCAAGCCTTTTAGTGTTTAATATATTGAGATTATACTTTTGCTTTTTTTGTGTTTCAGGGATTGAACTCAGGGAATTGCATATTCTAAACATGCACTTTCACTGAGATTTGCTCTAGTCCTCATTAATTTTTATTGCTACACTTTCATTTTTTACTTCATGTCAACTCTTGTTCTTTTTGAAGAATAGATTAAACACTGGATTTCCATTTCTTAGATGACATCCTGGAATTATTCTGTGTATCCCTTCAAGTTCATCAATTAGGTTTGGAAATTTGAACATTTTAATAACATTAACTATTTCATCAATAGAAACTGTTGGTTCATATTAAAAACTACCACCTTATCTGTGGACATATTATATTAAAAATGCAATTCTTTTAAAACATCATAAGTTTTACTACTCCTTATTTAAATCTGTTTGGTTGCTTCATATCATCTTCTGGGCTATCAATAAAACAGTAACTAGAAGTGGGAAGCAAGGAGCTGGTGTGTTTCTTTCTGCTCTTAGTGAAGAGTGCTGTTACCTTTAACCTTTTCAAGGATTTTTCCAGCTGAGGAAATTTGTGTAATGAGCATTGGATTCCTGTTTATGTGACACATATCTGTTTAAATTTTTAATGTTCTTTTTATACTTATTAATATACACATACTTTCCTCTCTTGATTATTATCCTCCTCCTCATGATTATTATCAAATGTTATGCAAATACTGTTTGACTAGATTTACCATTTTTAATCACAGTTTGAATGTATAAGTTCTAAGGAGTAATGGTCCCCATGTTTCTTCTCTTGGTGTCCCTTGTCCTACTTACCAGGGTTATGCTAGGTTTATCACAGAGAATGATAGCTGCTAACTCCTCTCAGTGTGACTAAGAAATTTGTAGGACATAGGAGTTCATTCACCAATAAATATTTGACAGCATTTACTGGAGAAAAGCAGAGCTTTCCTTTTAGAAATAATTTGATAGTGAAATAAATTGACTGAACACATAAAATGGTGTAGGTTTTCTACTTAATCTGTGTCATATTTGACAAGTTCTGTTTTTCAAAAAAAAATTATGCCTGTTTTATCATGCCTGTCATAGTGTTGTTGAAAGGCTCTCATAATACAGCATTTTTCACATTTTATACTGTATAGGATATAGATGGAAATGGTTCTTTTTCCTAATATTGTTAAATTATAATTATAAACCTTTTTGGATAATATATTGCATTAAATTATTTAGAACATATATATCTTTGTATCTTTCACATTGTGCATCTCTAGCCCATTAATTTCTGCTTCCTTTGTATCTGCCCTTTACTTTTGTAAGCTTTCTCCTCCCAAAGTAAAATACAATTTAAGAAGAAGAAATAAATAGAAAAGTTAGTCTCATCACAGAAGCTGTAGTGTGACACAGTGAGTCACCCAGTAAACCCTTTTATCATATATCTTCAATGGCTAGTGTTCATTGTAATAAGTCATTAGTCTGGTTCAAGGCTGCTGGTTTCTGCTGCACTATGGATGCTGGGCATCTACTGAGATTCCTGTTGGATATCCTGTTTTCACCCTATTGAGATTCTGTAGCTTTGGCTCTACATGACCAGCTCCTTCAATTTCTCTAGAAGATCACGAACACCTGGGGTGGGCCAACTCATAATCCTGGTCTAGGCCAGTGTAGTGGAAGGTTTAGTCAGCCTGCCAGCTCCCCCCTTGTCCTTACCACCAAGGAGAGACCTGAGGTATTTCCCTGACTAGTAAACTGCATCCAGCAATGTGCAAGGGGCGGTGCTGATTTCCTGCTTTCATGCCCTCAGGGTTGGTTCTCCAGGCCAGCTCTACTATGTTGCCCTTGCAAGGTGCAGGGGCAATTCTCTGGAGTGCATCTGCTGCTGAGGTGCAGGAATAGCTCTCCCACGCTCATGCCTTCAGGGCCAGCTCTTCCACCTGCTATAGGCAGTGAGGAACAGGAGGGAGGGCATCTCTCCCCTGCCCACACAATATGGCAGATGAGGGGCAGGGCCAGATCTCCCATTTTCCCATTCTTGCAGAAGTTCATTCAGATACCATCACTAGCATAGGCTTACTGGTCTACCCAAGCAAGGTGCAGCTTTTAAGGTGGAGGGTCAGCTCTCCAGTCATCCAAGTCCTGCATGTGGGTCTTATTTTCCCCCTCAGTGCATCATCTCTTCCTGCTCAATCTGTCATATTGATTAGACTTAATTTCACATATCTTTTTTGTTTTCTTTTTTGTTTGCTTGTTTCAAATACTCATCTTTTAATGTAAAAACATTAGGAAAAAGGTTCTGGGACATGTATAAGGGCATACTTAAATAATAAAATTATCTTTATATCAGGAAAACCTTCAGAAATTATCCATATAAAAAGTATAATTTAAAACAAAGAAAAATGAATATAAAGGGAGACCAGAAAATCTGCATATACCTCTAGAATTTTCAAATATTTATCTCTGAAATTAAAATTAAAAAATTAGGACTAATTGAGTAGTACTTCTATAATTATTTCTTAAATGTACAATTTGCAAGGCCAGATTGTAAATATGTGAATCTACATTTCTACATTCCAATTTTTGATGTTGTAATTAGATTATAATATCAAAAAGTACACGAGTGCCATTGGCACATTGGATAACACTTTAAAAATAATAAATTGGTTCTTTTTGGCTATACTCTATAGCTTATTTACCTCAAGAAAATAAACACAATAATATTTATTATTTACTATTACTGTTTGATACTCTGATTTTACATTTTAATTTTTATAACTATAGATCAAACATTACTTTGTGTTATAAGTAAGATTTTTTTTCCTGCTGAACTGGGACCAGAGCCACACCAGCCCCAAATAACACACAGAGACTCTGTAATTGATATAATGCTGTTGGCGAGTAACTAGTTTCTTATCGGCTAGCTCTGCCTTAAATATTAACCCTTTTCTATTAATCTAAGTATTTCCACATGGTCTCATTTTACTGGAGAGTGGAGCTGGCGTCTGCTCTCTCCAGTCTCTACATACTGACTCCTCCCTCCTACTTCCTTTTTCCTCCTTGTCTCCTAGTCCCTCCTATTGTCTTTCCTATTGGCCAACAGTGTTTTATTTATTAACCAATAAGAGAAACATATTTACAGAATGATATCTCCCATCATCTCCTCTTTCTATCTAAAATTAAAGAAGGGTTTTAACCTTAGCATAGCAAAATATATCACACAACAGTTATCAAATAAGAATCACAGTTAGCAATATTTAGTTCATTAACATTTAGCAAGATTTAAAGAAAATAGTCTATCATCTATCTTATCTTTGTGAGTCTAAAGTCTTATATGTAACTTACCTGTAATCCTAACTAAGGAAAATTATTACCTAAATATCTGTCTTCAACTCCTTTAAAGACCACAGAAGGATAATATAAAAACTCTAGAAATGACAGAGACAACTTGCCTGGTCACCCAAAGTTCTTCTATAATGTTCCATCTTCAGCCCATAGGCCATAGAGTGTCTGGCAGACTCCTCAGCAAAGTAGGAAACTTTTTTTTTTCTATTACACAATTTTATTTCCTTCCCTTTTGTACTACAGAGAAAGGAGAGATGTTTAAGTTAAATGTAAGTGTATATTTACAGATGTAAAAAGAATAACAAATTCAGCAACAAATTCAATAACAAATTCAGCAACAAAATTGAGAGAAAAACTAATCAACCAATATCAGACAAATAACCAGAAATGCAAATGCACATACATTTATACCACAAAAGGCATTTGTGGTAATAAAATATCCAATAATAAAAACAAATTTGTAAACATATTTTTAAAAAATTAAAATTAGACAATGTTATAGGCATACAGAGGCCAAAAACAAATGAATAGCATCACTTCGTGATCATTAATACGTTTTTCCTGTATAAACTCTCGTTCATTGCTCTTAAATTTAGTAGGAAACTTTAAACTGTCCATCTGTAGTAGCAGTTTGTCAGTCATTTTTCTCTGTGTCCTGCAGACTGTCTGGCAGACTCTTTCATGAAGCAGGAACTCTGTAGCAATGTCCATCTCGTATCAGCAGTCACTTTCCTGTGGGTCCTGCATGTCCAGTATATAGAGCATAAAGTCGAACAGTCCAGACAAGAGCAGTATATTGTCCAAATGACTAGTCTTGCCATATTGGAAACTAACTCCATAATAACATTATGGTTATTGTTGAAAGGGCATTTTCAAGATAGGAATGAGGTAGCTCATCCTACACTTTAGCAAGAAGGGTCAGCAAAGAAAATGTTAGGTAATCATCTTTTTTTTTTTTTTTTTTAACTTCATAGACCTTTTTGTTCCCATGTTTTCCAGTCTTGCCATTTTTTTTTTCATTTTATTGAAAATGGATTCTTTTCTCATTAAAAAAATGTCTTGTCTTGACTACAAGTTCTCCTCCTTCTATACCTCCCAGGAACTCCCCATCTCCCTTGCCTGACCTAGTCCCTTTTTGTCTGCCATAAAGAAAGAACATACTTCTCAGAGATCACAACAAAATATAAAAAAGTAAAATATAAGAAAATAAAGAGAAACTATCATTTTGAAGTTGAACCTGACAACCCAACAGTAGGAAAAGAGGCCTAACAGCAGGAGCAAGAGTCAGAGTCCTACTGGTTCACACTCTCAGGCATTCCATAAAGCTAATGGCTATAAAACATATTCAGTGGACCTGGCAAGACCAGTGTAAGCCACAGCCACAGCCACATGCTTGCATTATCTTCTGTTTTTGGGATAACTCTGTGTGTGTGTGTGTGTGTGTGTTTGTAGGTATGTGTATCCCTGTGTCTTTTGTGCTTTTTATTTAGTTATTTAATATTTTCTGTCATATTCTCATTTGTTTCCTCTTGTCTTATCTTACTTTATTTTACTTTTATGTACTTATTTGATTTCCAATTAGAGAAAGAAGCTGTGTAGATTTAGGCGGTGGGGAGGTGGAGAGGATGTGAGAGGGGAATCTATAATCAAAATACTTTTTATGGAAAAAAATCCATTTTCCACAAAGATAGAGAACATATAAATAATATTTTTTAAAAAGCAGTGGAGTTTTTCTTCAATAAAACTATAGGAAAACCTGTCCAAAAAATAAGTTTAAAATTCTTTTGCAGATTGTAGAATTTATTGTCAAATCTTATTTTTAAAAAAAGTTAAGGACAGTGCAAGCAAACATAGATAAAAGAAAATGAAAAAGCTTGGTTCTTGAGAAAAATAGAAGAAAGTAACACTGGCATGTCAAGGTACATGTGATCAATGGACACAGCAGAAAGAAAAAAAGCAATCATGGATTTAAATATATGCAATGACAAAGTAGGCATGATAATATATACTCTATAAAAATTATTATTTTTACTTAAAAAACTAATGGGCTGGATTTATACTTTATTTTCTCAGACTGAGATAAATTGCATGTTTATTCAATATTAAACTATGGTTGTTCAAATCTAAATTAGGGAAGAAGAAATTATGATGTAAGAAGCATAAGAAGTGAAAGTTATTAAAATATTTTTTTCACAAATTTCAAATGTCAAGGTTTGACCAACATATTGGTAAATGAATTAGAATAATTGAAATTTCTATAATATAGAAAGAGTTCAAATCAATAAGAACCATTGTAAGATATAAAATATATAATGAATATCATAGAAAGTGATATAAAAATGAAGCTCAAGCCATTTATAAATTCTGACTTTAGTTTTCCTCATAAGAAGTAAGGTTTAAACAGCATTATTGGCCACCTATTAGAACTGGATGATGAGTGCTATCTTGCTTTCTTACACACTAGCACTCTAAGCGTAGTTTACTTTCCAAATGTGTGAAAGGCCCGAATTTTATCCAGTGTCACAGAGCATCAGGGCACCCTCGCAACATCAGAGGCTCCGAAAAACAGTGCAGCCCAGGAGCCAGATCAAGCATTTTCCATCTATAATAGAAGTTTTGATCAAGTGGGTTCACCAACTGCTTTTCCTGGTATGGTGGATGCTTTCTCTGAGACAGTGCAGACTACTTATAATAGATGCATCATTGTCTTCAAGGCAAAAGTATTTACCATTCAGTCCTTCACAGGAAATGTTTTCCAATCCACAAAAAAATAATTGTTTGCTTTCCACAGAACCAAGGTTTATACCAAAGAAAGCACAAGACTTGGAATATATAATATAATATAATATAATATAATATAATATAATATAATATATATGTACATATATATAAACTTTTTAGAAGCAGAAATATTTTCAAAATTGTCTTGACCTGTTTTATAGATTGTCATTGGTTTTAGCCATTTGCTGGCATAGTCTCTTCGCGTTTCTATTTGACAACTTCTCATAGCATGTATTAAGACTAAACTCATTGATTCATTTATTACAGTTAAGTCAACGTCTATAGCCAACACATACATCAAGTGAAAACATAAATCATAGTCAATTTTCAAATATAAAAGTAATTGCACCTACTTACAGGCTCATCAGTGTGAAATTGGGCAAATAATCTGCAAAGTATTCTAAACTGAGACACTAAATATATGTCAAAAAGAATACAATTAATTTTGGAGTATAGGTGTAGAGCTGTTTAATATTGCTTTGGCTTAAATGTAGAGGACAGCACTCCTTACACTGGGTGATGAAATCCCATTAGTGTAGTGGAAACAAAGCATAAAAAAAGGCGGAACATTTATTTTTGCTCTTCCACTATGACTGTCACAGTAAAAGATGTCTATAGAGACACAAAAATTGATGAAGGAAAGGTAATACTTAATTGAGATGGATATTTATCAATTGCCCATTTTATGTACATGGCAAAACATTCAGGACTTGGAAATTTAGAGGTAGCAACTTTCTAAAATACTCTAGAGTTTTTATTTTTAATATATATATTATAAAGTTTTAGATAAAGGTAACATTGATGTCATTTCTATAAATAATGGTAATGTTGATGATGATGACAGTGGTATCTCAGGTATAAAATGGACCCACAAATGTATGTACTTGGTAATTATATACAAGTTAGGATAAATACCTAGTAAAAGTCAATGGAAGTGAGTATTTGAGATTCTTTTTAAAGTTGAAAGAGTAGGAAAGATTTGAAAATTTGGGTAAAATATTCAAATGAACCTTGACTTGATTAAAATCAATTTCTCATTATGAATATTTTAAAGAAACTAAAATGAACAAAACTGTGAACAGATTGGTGTATATGTTGAACTTTTATCTAAGGCTTTTAATTTTGAATTTTGTGAGCATAGTCCCATCTCAATATTACCCTATTATTCATCTGTTTGCACATCTGTTTGTTGTATTCTTTTAACAGCATAGCTGACACAAATATTGAATTAAACTACAGAAGATTATCACTTAGAATACATTTGTAAATGTCATTACACCAAATGTCAGAAAAACTAAAATTGAAGACAGTCTGGTTTTGTGAATTATATTTTCAGATTTGCTTAGGACATTATTTTTAATTTTTTCCTTTTATTGAAAATAGTTTTTCTCATAAAAATATTCTGATTTCAATTTTCTCTCCCTCTGATATTTTAAAGGAAAGGCAACAATGTTCAGTGACATGAAAACACCACTTGATATCCATTAGAGAAGTCTGTAGTCAGTATGTATTGTGTGAGAGAAGAAAAAAAAATAAATGAATAAATAAATAAATATGGAAAATACTCTTATAAACATTGTTCTGAAATAAGGAAATAATGGCTAAATCAAAGGAAGCTAATTATGCTTAAAAGTAAAAGGAATTTATTTTTTAATTCAGCTGCATTTAAAATATTTGTTAACTCTGTTATCATCATTTATTGATTGCTAATTACTATCATATACTTATTTCTGTAATATGGATGGTCATGATTTTGATATTTACCATTATGCAAGACATTATTTATAGAACTCTAATCCAGATGTAAATACTAAAAAAGAACTCAAATATTTTCAGTTGGTACTGTGTGTAATATGACATTATATTTATATTACATATCCATTTTCATTTACATAATTCTAATGTATTAAATATGACTGTATCATGTTAATTAAAAATTTATGAATATGAGATTTTCCAAATAATACCAATGTAATATTACAAATTTCTCTGACTATTTCTGTATCTCAGATACATTCATTAAGGATTTTAGGTTTGCAGGCAACATCACTCATGTAAGCCTGGTTGCTGGTATTGCCACCATCATTTGTGTGTTGAATTTGAAATTATAAATCCCCTTCATTACATCGATGAGACTGTTAATCTCTTAGAATACACAGTCAAAATAGTATTAGTTCTACATTAACCTGAGGATTGGAATTTTTTTCTTTTTTTTTTTTTTTTTTTGTTTTTTGTAAGTCTTTCCCTCAGTTGAAACTTTACTTGACACAGAATGGATGATATGCCATTAGAGTACCTCCTGTGCTAGGCATGGAATCTAACCAATAATACCTTATTTGTAAGCTGGTTCTATTCAAGATATTGACTTCAGCTGAGTTTCCATGCTGACAGTTTCCCCACCAAAGAAATGCCCATTCCTTAGGATGGGATGCCATGATCAGTGGCAGTATGACCAGCTGGTACATGAGCTAGGTTGTTGGAGCCCAATCCCTATAATGGGATAAGTCTTAAAGCATAGGAAAGTACCTGTCCCTACCCCAACTTACTGTGCCAGACTTTATTGATTCCACATGAGAGCCCTTAGTGGTCAGGAGTGGACTGGGGTTGAACTAGTGAGGTGGTGATGGAGGATAGGAGTAGGCCTGGGCTGTGAGAGAAGGAGGAGAATTGTGATTGCAATGTATAATTAAATAAAAAAAATTGAAAAAAATAAAAACATTATGTGAAGGTAAGCATGAGAGCAACATAAAATTGCCACAGCAAGCATGTCAGTCTGACCGTCACAGTACAGAGGTATTGATTGGCTGGTGCTGGCAGAAGATTATAAGCAGAGAGGACACACGGGGAAGTGCAGGTGGATAGTACATTCTGCACAGAAACTTCTTTTCTTTAAATTATGCACCACTCTGCAAGGACTTCTGCTTGAGATTGTGAGTTTAACTCGTGATGACTATAAAATGGAAATTGCCTGTAAGTCTCCACTAAAAGTAGCAATAAAGTTACATCAGCCTAAGGTGTTTGAAGGAATAATTGTTGTCACAAGCCATAGAATTTACAGCCACTGTTGCCTTTTTAGATAAATGCATGTTTTTGAATTTGTGACTGCTGAGCAACAAAAAATCCTTTTGAACTCTTGTAAGCTTCTTTAATAAATGCAAGGAGTCAGTTATGATTTATGATTGTTATCAAGAAGTGATTTTTCCATTTATTGGGGAAAAAACAACTTTTAAACATTTCAGAAGTTTTTTGTTTTATTTTGTTTTCTATTGTTTGTCTGTGGTTGTTGTAGTTTTACAGTTAATTAGATGTTACATAATAAAGAGATCATGAATTGATTTGTGAGAAAAGCTTCTATAGGCCATGAAAGTCTGTGCCTTTGGTCTGAATGTGCTTGGCTTTTAACATTGTTGCTAATGCTTTGGGTGGAGATGCATTTGTTGACAATAGACTGAACAGATATTTCCTGTACTTTGTCACATATCAGTAGAAGATGTTGAAGGAGAATTTTGCTGAATGGCTTGGCTACAAATCAGAACATCATAAAATTCTTCCTTCAGAGGGTTTGGAGAATTTATGTGGAATAAGAAATAACAGATACAGCTTAGACCTCAAAATACTGCTATTTTACCTCATAAGATCCTGTATAAAATAAATTGTCAACTAGTCTTATGGACAATAGACTCGGGGATAATTAGAATTTAAAAATATGTTTATGTTGTATGTACACATTTATTCATACATTTAAGTATAGGTAAACAAAGGAAATGAACATGTATTTATGAATATTTATGTGTTCTGATGTGTGTATTTACATTTACATGTATGTATGCATGTTGCCTGTGTAAGAAGGGTATTTCTAGTAAAAATTAAGGGAAGAGATTCTAATGGCTGCATTCTTTTCCCAGATTGAAAGCAAAGAGGGAGATCAGAGACATATGACAATTCCTAATGGAGCAGCAGCCTTCTTTTGGTTGGTTATCATTCAAACCAATGGGGGTTATTGAGCAGGTGAACAAATGTCATCCCTTATCTTTTTCCCATCTGCTATCCCTGAAAATCAGAAGGTCAACATTTTAAACAAGGTATGTCTAACTATGTAATAGCTTTTGACTGTTTTAGGGGTAACCAAGTGGCCTTCATTTTGTTTCACAAGGCAGAGAAGGGAGAAACGCCATATCTGGTACTTCAAGCATATCCATGTCTTGGTAGGTTATAGGCCTAGATAGGAAATATTAGTGGTATTAACCTAAATTGGCATACTCTGTTTTTATAATACAGTGGCACATGTTCATATTTTATTTCAAATGGGTTTGCTTATCACCCATTTCAACCCCTTAATAGTGAAATATTACTTGTGAAAAATTAAAATCTATTTGAATTATTAATAAACAATTCCAACAAATTAATAAGAATTAACCATGGCATATTAGTGTCCAAAACTGGCTTCTTGCAGAAGTGATTACGTAAAACATAGCATTCAGTTTTGTTTACTTTGCTTTGGGACTATGTACAGATACACTTGACTAGAATTCTAGAGCTTGCTATTTTTGGAAGATATTTGTAAGAAGTCCTTTGATCTTGTGAGGTTCAGTAACTGCAACACCCAGCCAAATCCAACCAAATAGTTCCTGTAAAGGGTCTCTATTAATCACTGAGAAGCTCTTCTGATTCCTGTAGAACTGCATATCCCATCAACAGCACACATAATGAAGAGACAGTACAAAGATTGGTACACTTTTAACTGTCTTTTACACACAGAAAAAAGCTACTCCCGGCCTTAATCAACAAAGTCTCTCCTTACAATAAAAGCAATGAGTGTGGAGATGACTGGTTTCCATGACGCTGAGAATAAGTGATATTTGTGCTCTCAGCCCCAAACAAGGCATTTACACCAGTCCCTCTAAGGTTCAGCACTACTGGGGGAGTTGCTGGGGGAGAGGAACAAATATAAAAGATGAAGATGAGGTAAAAATTTGGAAAGCAGCATTGTCTAGAAGAAATAACACCATTGAAATCATTAACTCACAAGTGCAGGCTCTCATGAGACTGGCCACAATCATGAAGGAGAGGAGAATTAGAGGTTCTACTCATCATGGCTGAATTTTGTGTACTGAGAGACCATTGGTAAGGGAAAAAAAAGAACCACTGTCCACCACATAGGTCCACACTTATCATAAAATAGATGATCCTGGTGAAATCAAGGTGGGCTGCAAAAGAAAAAGGGGAGCAAAAACAAAAGTGGCAAACAGTAACAAAGACAGACATGAAAGTGGAAGGAGTTTGTATGGAGATTATGGGCATAAGGGTGATGTAGCAATGGCGCCCAGTCATGCAAGAATGGGCATTATATTGTTCGTAATGGTTAGTGGTTATCATTATGCATGTTTGAACTTGTAAAAGAACAATTTTAATGAATAATAAAAATGAATGATGAAAAAGTTAATACTAAAAATGAAAGAAATAGTCTTCAAAAGAAAAAGAAAAAGAACAGGTTAGCTAGTATCAAATGGTTTGCCATGAAAACATACATACAAATAACATTATATAGACTGAACAGGTACATGTGATTATGTAACAAAAATTAATGAAAAATTAGGTCATGGTTCTAAAAGTGAGCAAAGAGAGTTTTGCAAGACCATTTACAGAGATGAAATGAGAGGGCAAAATGATACAATTATATTATAATTTCAAAAAAGTTAAATAAGTGAAAGAAATGAATGGAATGTTCTGTCTCGTTCTGACTTCTAGTACAATATAAAAGAACTTTCAGATTCATTTAAATTGGCTTTTGTTCTCATACATAACATTTCAACCTTACAGAGTAAAAAATAGGAACATTCAATGATATAATGAGGTGCCCATTTAATAGTAATATATTCCTCTTATTCTTTGGGAATTTCACACTCCAACTACTTCATTAATTTAACTTCCAAAACACCTATGTTCCATGTCCCTCTTCCAACTTCATGTCCTTATCTTTTGTTCAATAACGCACTGAGGTTAATTAGTTTTGCACTACATTCACACCTATAAGGTCATGTACTGGAACATAGTCAACCTACAAAGGGCTACACCTCTGAGGAAAATTAACGCAATCTCCCAGTAGTCATCAACCACCAGTAACTCTTTAGCTAAGTTAGGCATTTTTTTTCTTTTTCTTTTTGCTATGTTAATGTTATCTTTCAGTTTGTTATTAAGCAAACAAAAATAAATGCTTAGTACTTGGCTGAACTATATTTATTTCACATGCACTTCATGTAAGACTAGCTACTTATTGTTTAATCTTTTCTTATTTTAAAACAATCTTTTCTCAATTTTGCATGTCAATCCCAGTTCCCACTCCCTCTCTTCTTTCTACTCTCCCTGATGGATCTTTGAGTGGCTTGGCAGTGTGTGGGACTACTAGTAGTGGGAACTGGAACTTTGGAGCCCATTCTTTTTGGGAGAACACTTTGCTCAGTCTATATATAGTGGGGTGGGCCTTGATAATGCCTTGTAGTCATGAGCTAGACTTCATGGACTCCCCGTGGGAAGCCTAAGTAAGCTTTTGTGATCCCTCCTCTACCCTTGCTAGAATGTTGGCTAGAATAATCTGGTGATGATTTTGTACAAATAACTACACATGCTGTAAGTTTATGAGTATGGCAGTCCTATTATATCCAGAAGACAGTGTTTCTACTAAGTTTTTCCAGACTTATAACTCTTAGAATATCTCCTTTGAGAATATTCTCTGATGCATGGGGGAAGAGAAATAATAAAGCATGGATTTATGAATGAAATTCTTAAGATGTTGGAGGTTGAAACAAAGATTGACAGTGGAGCCAAGAATGTTGAAGGAAATAAGCTCCTGAGCATCTCGAAACAGGTGTTACCTTTGGAGCCCAGATAAAGCGTTCAATGCCTACCCACTGGTGGTAATTTTAATTTTCTGGGCTGCTGAACTACTACAAAAGAAAATAATTATTTTTTGTTATCACATATCACTAAGTTTGTGGTGACTTGTATCATTGACCAAGAAAGGAACCACTATTTTTATTTTTCTTATTTGTTATATTTAAATTGTTTTCATCCTACTGACTTGGTAAAATTAATACCTTTAGGTTATGATTATAGACTAATTTATCTTCAGAGAAAGACAATAGTATAGATAGACAGGATACTTTTAACCTTTTACTGACACAAATGAAACCAAAATGGAGCATGAGGGAAGTTGAATGTGGTAAGAGGGGCACTGTTCTAAAACAGAACAAAAAGAGTTATCTGAATAAACCAGTTGGTGGTGGGGCATGCCTTCATTCCCAGCACTCTGAAGGCAGAGGCAGGCTGATTACACAGATAAACTCTGTCTTGAAAAAAAAACCAAATTATTATTAATAATAATAATAACAGTAATAGTAATAGTAATAATGGATTCGGGCATTATGCTGGCCTGCCTTGTCACCTGGCAGAATGCATTCAGGCAGTGTTCTGGTCAGCCCAGAGTTCCATGAGTACTAGTCTGCAGGCAGGTATAAAGGGCACCTTTAAAAGACAGACCCCTGCCAACTTTCGATCTCTTTTGCTTTCTCTTTTGTTCCTTTTGCTCATTGCTCTCTCTCTCTCTCTCTCTCTCTCTCTCTCTCTCTCTCTCTCTCTCTCTCTCTCTCTCTCTTCTCTCTTCTCTCTTCTCTCTTCTCTCTTCTCTTCTGTTCCTGGTGTCTCTATGTCTCTTCTCTTCTCTCTCACTCCCCTTTCTAAATAAACTCCTCATTCAAGCCCCGCCTGGTGTGTTATTCTCTCCGCCTTGGTCACCCTCACCTGCTATGCTCTCCCATGTGGTCCCATACTTTGGGACCCCCATGTGGGGCCCACCCCATTCCCCAACTTTATTCCTAAAACTGTTAACAAAAAACAACAAAAAGAATTATCTGAATAATATTATTTTAAAAACTTATCACATCTACAAAAAAGAATAAAATAATGATCTATTATGTTATCTAAAGTCAACCATCACCTGACAAAACTCAAAAATCTGTAGTCAAAATTTTGCTCTCATATGGAAAAGACATGCAGTCTTAAAGGAGATTGTTACGTTTGTATGACAATGGAGAATTTATTAATGTTCTCCCATGAGACATCCTAGTTCTGTAAGTGGAAACAAAGTATTTTATCCTTCCTCAGTGGATATGCCATCTGAAATCAGCATGCAAATGACATGGGTTTGAAAACATTTGATCATAACAGTGCCAACATTAATTGTTTTATTGTCCATTTCAGTTTGTCAGAACACCTAGCTTTTCTGATTCAGAATCTACAATATAAATACTTACAAAGAGAAATCTTGAAAGTTTTAAATCAGGCTTGTTTTTTTCTTCATAGTCTTGTTTCATCTTCTATTGGAAATGAAACATCTTTGAAATAGGTATTTTATGAAAATGACATTTTGGCAAGGCAAGTGTAGATTCTCATCTCTCTCACTTGACACAATTTGTTTCATTTAAAAATCAGAACACATTCCAACACTCTCCAGATCTGATGTTCAGTATAATTGATGAGCACCAGGCTATTGCGGTAAATAAGGGTCAGGATAAACAAATAGGCCGAATAGATGTTTATTCAGGGAGAAATAACTTACAACCTAGACAGATGAACACCAGGAAATTCAACCCGATCCTCTCCTGTCCGAGTCACGCCAGAAAGAAGGAGCCTTCCTGGCCCCCTCCGACCTCCTTCCTCCGGTCACCTCCGCCCATCGCTCCACCCCCCAATGGGCGTGGTCAGTGCTACAGAAGGACTACCTCACTACAATTCCCCTTTTAGTCTAAAGAAAAGATTTAGGCTTAATACAAAACTATATACAAAACAGTGAATAACAAGTGTGCTCTAAGAAAAGGAAAATCGAGAACAAAATGACCTACATATCTAGTCCTAGGGTGAGGGCATAAGGGAGTTTACAATAGAGTTGTCCTAAGCTGGAAAACGTAAGTCTAGTACCTAATATATCTAACTAGGAAGAGAGAATAATAGTTGTGATAGTTTAATCTTCAACCTCATCAAGACCTGAGAAGGAAAATAACAATACTAGAGTAGACAGGAAATGCGGATGGACAACTTCCAAAACGGTGCAGCAAGGACAGAAACAGCAAGCCACCTGAACAGTCACCCTAGGTCTCACAGCGACGTTGGTACACCCAGATTTGGCTAAGGCCAAGAGAACTTGACAGACCACAACAACAGCAGGGAAATAGAATGGCTGTCTTACCCTGACTTGGCAAGGTCAAGCAGTCTTCTATATTTGTCTCCTGCAAGCACATAGGACTGCATGTCCAAATCAGTGGTCAAGGTGGGGGCTATTCTATGCCCAACAGGCCATTAGCTGAGGCGAGATTGAACTCCAGCAGGAGCAACAACAGTGTCCAACATATTTTCGGGAAAATGCACGGTGCTGTCAGGAGCAACAGTGTCTCATGTCAAAGGAGTACTAATATTAAAACATTTAAATGCCATGTTCTGCATGTCTATGAAGGATTGAAGATTAAGCATCTATATCTGACTAATCTCATAGGTACAGGAAATGTGAGTGAAGATAATCTATAATACTCGGGAACTTAGCTAAAAGACTGATTAAAACTTTCCTGAGTAAAGCAGGAACAAATACTTAAACAATATAACTATTTACATATACCTACATGTAAATCCCTAAAATAGAGGTAGAGTATAAGTGTCAAGACAAGAGGTAGAACTATAAAGGGCAGCAAGATAAATATCCCAAATTGTATCAATATACAAAATGTCTTGAACACAAGAAAAGTATACATACATAGAATATGGTAAAAAATAATGTGCATAAATATTATAAGTGGAAACATTTAACACAATATAACAAAATATAAACTTAATTTTACATAGCTTACCACATAGGAATGCATAACAATGTAAGCTGTAAAATACTATCTCATTCAAACTCAAATTCTCAAGGAAATAGGCTAATCTACTTATATCCCATCTAAACCATACCTTTACCCACCATTCCCTATTCCTGTCTAAAAGATAAACCCGAGTGTAAGCATCACCCAATCCCAAATAACTAAAACCAACCCAAAGACGATGACTATTATCCCAAATTTCCAAGGGTAGGGAAAGGGGGCGTAGTCATATTAAGATTACTTCCTGCTGAAATGGGACGATGATTGCTCCAATGGATCCTGTAGGAAGAAAATTTTTAGCAACCAAATTTCTCAACAGAACTGGCTGTGACATATGTAGTTAGTCACTGTGTGGCAGAAAATTCTTGACTGTAGTTCTATTTGAAACTGGCCAGGGTGTAATAAAAAGGTGCACCATTACAGCTAGCTAGTCATGAGTTGTCTCGAGCAAAACAGTCTCAAACCGGTTTTAGGGTGATGTTTGTAGTTCCGATGCATCAGGTTGAGTCAAGTGGAAATGATGATGTGGGGCCCCATCTTCTTTCCGGAAAGTTCAAAGACTGCTGTTAGGAATCGTTATTATTCCTTGTGGAAAAGTTACACATCAATATTAAAGTAAAATTTTCAAGTTTTAAGGTATGCATTAGGGAAAGACAACAATAAGCATTAAAAGTATGTGAGAAAATTAGGATTTCAGAGAGAAAATTGCATAAGATATGAGTCCCCAGATTTTGTTTCTTCTGCCTTACACCAATTGGCTTCTTGATTTAAGGCAGAAACCATGAATTTAATCTTAACAACATGCTTGAATTTAGAGAAGGAAAGCCAAATCCAACTCCAAAGCCAGCATTGGTTTACAAAATTTGGGACTTCAGGAATACTAGATAATAGAGAGAAATAGATTTCTATATAGAAATAGTTTACTACAATTAAATTTTTTTTTTTTTTTTTTTTTTTTTTTTTTTTTTTTTTTATTTTTACCATATATCAGATTCTGCTTCCTTAAGTGATTGTTTCTGAAAAGCTGTCTTCTCTTCTGTAGGCACCTACATGTTCAGTGTCTTTTGGCTGTTTGATGATAGGTTTTCTCTGTTTTCCTGTAAAAACAAGAACAGAACACTTCCCCTACCTTTGAAAGGCCTCCGCACACCTCATAGGACCTAGTTTGTTGGATGACTTGTCATTTCTCTTCATTAAGATGCTTCTCTTGTTCAACTCGGATCTTGATTAACTTAGATGGTATCCATAGTTTTTCTTCTCCTGTAGATACAAATGCAAAACCCCTACCCCAACGTAACACATATCCTGCTTTCCATTCTGAGGTCAGTACATCCTTGAAATACACTGGCTGATTTAGTTCAGAAGTTTTTTCTATTGTCCAGTGTCTTTCTGCAGCTGTTTTTCCTTTTTCATCAGCATTAAGAAAGTTTAATGTTAATAAAGCATTATGTAATCTGTGTTTGGGTGTTTTGGTTCCTCCTGCCTGTTTATGGAGCATTTCTTTTAAAGTACGATTGGATCTCTCAACCACTGCTTGTCCTGTAGGATTGTGTGGTATACCAGTTATGTGCTTTATCTTGTAATACTCAAAAAACTGTTTCAATTTGCTGGAGACATATGCTGGAGCATTGTCCGTTTTTATTTGTGCAGGTATGCCCATAATGGCCATTACCTCTAAAAGGTGCGTTATAACAGAATCAGCCTTTTCAGAGCTCAGAGCAGTAGCCCACTGAAACCCTGAAAATGTATCTATAGTGTGATGTACATATTTTAATTTTCCAAATTCTGCAAAATGAAACACATCCATTTGCCATATTTCATTCCTATTTATACCTTTAGGGTTACTGCCTGGTGGTAAAGGAGTTTGGTTATAGAATGAGCAAGTAGGACATTTCCTTACTATTTCCTTGGCTTGTTCCCAAGTGATAGAAAAATCCTTTTTTAAACCTTTGCTGTTCACGTGGTGTTTCTTATGAAACTCTGAGGCTTCTAGCACACTTCCTATCAATAAACGATCAATTTCATCATTGCCTTGTGCTAGAGGACCTGGCAGACCCGTATGGGATCTGATGTGTGTTATATATATAGGATGAGTCCTCTTTCTGATAGTATCTTGTAACTGTATAAACAATGAAGTTAATTCTGTATTGTCAGGAATAAATTCTGCAGTCTCAATGTGTAAAACGACTCTCTCTGCGTATTGAGAGTCAGTAACTATATTGAGGGGTTCTTTAAAATCCATAAGTACCATGAGAATGGCATACAATTCTGCCTTTTGTACAGAATTGTAAGGGCTTTGAACCACTTTACTAATATTTCCTGATTTATATCCTGCCTTACCTGATTTATTTGCATCAGTGTAGAATGTATGAACTCCAGAAATAGGTGTTTTTCTTACAATGCGTGGAAGAATCCAAATCGTTTTCTTTATGAATTTGATTCTCTCAGTTTTGGGATAGTTGTTGCTAATTGTTCCCAAAAAGTTACTGCAAGCTCTCTGCCAATATTCGTTATCTTTCCATAAGGAAGAAATTTCCTCATTAGTTAAAGGTACTATAATTTCTGCTGGGTCCCTTCCTATTAGCTGACGAAGTCTTAATTTACCTTTTATAATCAAGTCAGAGATCTTTTCTATATATGTTTTCAGTTTTTTATTCTGTTTATGTGGTAGGAATATCCATTCTAATATGATATCTTCTCTCTGCATCAAAATCCCTGAAGGATATTCTCTAGATGGTAATATAACCAGAATACAGTCTAGGTTTGGATCCACACGGTCCACATGTGCTTCTAGTATCCTCTTTTCTACCCATTCTAATTCCTTCTCAGCTTCAGCTGATAGTATTCGTGGACTATTCAAGTCCTTATCTCCTTTTAGGGCCATTTTCAAGTTTTTCAAATCATGCCCTTCTACTCCAATTATGGTTTGCAGTTGAGAAATCTCTCCTAGTAATTTTTGAAGATCATTAAGAGTCTGGTAGCGATCTCTTCTGATCTGTACTTTTTGTGGTCTAATTTTCTGTAGACCTATTTTATATCCTAAGTAGTTGATAGACTCTCCTTTTTGTATTTTTTCAGGTGCAATTTGTAATCCCCAGCGAGGTAAAACTTCCTTTACTTTCTCAAACATTTTTTCTAATATTTCTCCTTTAGAGTCAGCTAACAATATATCATCCATGTAATGATAGATTATGGATTGTGGAAACTGTTTACGAATTATTTCTAACGGCTTTTGTACGAAATATTGGCACAGGGTGGGGCTATTTAGCATTCCCTGTGGCAAAACCTTCCATTGATATCTCTTCACCGGTTGAGAATTGTTATAATTAGGTACCGTGAAGGCAAATTTCTCTTTGTCTTGTTCTTGTAAAGGTATAGTGAAGAAGCAATCCTTTAAATCAATAACTATAATAGGCCATTCTTTGGGTATCAAAGAAGGCAAGGGCATTCCAGGCTGTAGAGAGCCCATTGGCTGGATAACTTTATTGATGGCTCTCAGGTCTGTAAGCATTCTCCATTTACCAGATTTCTTTTTGATCACAAATACAGGAGAATTCCAAGGGCTGGTTGATTCCTCAATATGTCCAGCATTTAGCTGTTCCTGAACCAGGCTTTCTAAAGCTTCTAACTTCTCAGAGGTCATAGGCCATTGTCCTACCCAGACAGGTTCCTCTGTTAGCCATTTTAAAGGTAGGGCTTTTGGTTCCTCTGTTTGTTCAGCATTTGTATTTTGTTTTTGTACTGCCTGGATATTTGGTCTCTGTCTTGTATAGTACTTAACAGTATTCTTTCCACAATCATGAGGTCGTCTATGGTTCCTATCTAATACAGGAGGAATGTTAATCTGTGTATTCCATTGCTGTAATAGATCACGACCCCATAAATTTATCACTACATCAGCCACATATGGTCTCAACCTCCCTCTCTGTCCTTCTGGTCCTATACAGTCAATCCATCTCGTGCTTTGTTTTACCTGAGCCAGGGTTCCAATCCCTAAGAATTGAACATTTACCTCATGCAGGGGCCATCTTTGAGGCCAAGATTTATTAGATATGATAGTTACATCAGCTCCAGTGTCCACCAGACCCTCAAACAGTCTATTATTCATCTTAACTATCAATCTAGGCCTATGACTATTTATAGCAGTTTGCCAAAATATACGTTTTTCATTTCCTTCTGTCATGTTTGATTCAACTTCCGTCACTAGTTCGTCATCCAGAGCAGTATGAGTTTTTATAATAGGCACAGAATTTTCTAATTGTCCTGTGGGAGATTGTCTTCCACTGTGACTGGGAATGTTCGAACCACCTGTGATGTGGGGGCCTTCGAGAGGCCCCCAAGGAGTTTCCCGATGGTAAAGGGTTTCCTTGCTTGTCTCTGGTCGATCTACACTCATTTGTCCAGTGTCTGCCTTTGCCACACCTTCTACATAACCCAGAAGGCTGAGGCCTTCTGTTTGATTCATTCCTGGGGGTGTTACTTCTAGGGAAGCTTTGCCTACAATTTCTTTTTAGATGTCCTATCTTACCACAGTTATAACATCTGACATTATGATATCTTTTCAAACCTTTGGGGATGGCTTCTCCTACCCAAGCTTCTAAGTCACCATAGTAAGGAACTCTGTTATCTTGATATCTTCTCTGACCTTTAGATATGGCTTCTCCTATCCATGCTTCAGTCTTATTGTCATTATACTCAATGTTGCCTGTATATAGGACCCATTCATCCAAGGGTGCTGATCGCATTTTTAAAGGCCAAAGCACCTGTTTGCATTGAGGATTCGCATTCGTATAAGCTAAAGATTCTATGAGTATTCGCCTAGCATCTATGTCTGCTATCTCTAATTGTACTGCCCTAGATAATCTTTCTAAAAAGATACTAAAACGTTCTCTAGGTCCTTGCTTTATCTTGGTATAAGGTTCTATCCTCTCTCCTAATTCATGAACCTTATCCCAAGCATTCAAAGCTGCTGTACTGCATAGAGACAAGATGTGTTCATCATAGGCAGCTTGGGTTTCTGGGTCAGCATAGAGACCCTCACCAAGACCAGGCTTTTCATTTTTCATGTTCATCTTTGTCAAAAGGGACAGGCAGGCAAAATCAGATTAAATAGTATTCAACTTGAAATTCTAAAAAATAACTCACAGGTATTACAAAATAAAACTTTAACCCCACTCCAGGGCTCGTCAAAGGTGGATAAATATATAAAACGTATTATTTGACCTGGACCCAATTTCAATAGAATGCAGATATAACATGCACCATCACACTTGACTCACTGATCTGAAGATGCTTCAGGATGCAAGAAAAGAATGAGCCTCAAGAAGTTGCATAGTTAGTCAAAATGAATATATTACATTCAGCATCCCTACAATTCTACATTCAATTTTCTAAGAGAATGTGTCTTCATTCCTAAAAGAGAAAGAATGCTACTGAATTGTGAGGATCGGTTAATTGATCAGATAAAAAATGCATTTCAATCAGTTAACACATGTGAAAACACCACATTGTACATCTTAAACATACAAATGTTCTTACCATTAATATATCAATTAACAAAAATATTACAATAACATCAGTAAGTGGAGTGATGTTAAAAATTAATACTTTTCTGTTCTTGACAAACAAAATGCAGGGTAAACCCCTTAAGTGCATTCTGCCTCAATTTCTACCTTCAGTGTCCACTCAATCTGATGCCAACAGTCACTGTTAATCCAAACTTCCTACATTACAATGACTCATTAATAGTCCTTATATACTCTTAATATTTCTAATTAATTCTTTGCCTTTTGTAAATGACATAAATACATCATTGTGCATAAACATATTTGATAATTCCATCTTTTGTTCTCTTAATAATGAATTCATCACTTTTTAATTATTTACCTAAAACTTTTTTCATTTAATACATTTTGATCATATTATTTCCCCAACCCAACTTCTCCTATAGATCTCTCTACCTTTATTCATACAAATTCATCTTCTTTTTTTCTATTTTTTAAAACTGCAGAAAAATAACAACAAAATAAAAATCAAAGCAGACAAAATAAATAAATAAAATTAGACAACAAAATAGCAAACATAAATAGCATCTTTTCTTCTTATTATTGACTACATACATGTATTTTGTTGTTGTTGTTTTGTTGTTTGTTTTGTTGCTGATGTCATTTGGAGGATGTGAGTGCTTTCTTTTTCTATTTATGTTTGCTATTTTGTTGAATGAATTTAATGCTGAAGTGGATAAGATCATTTGGGAGGCCATAAAGGGAGGAAAGAAAATGGAGAAATGTTATATTTAAAATATTGTTTCAAGGTAAAACAGAAATCACCTTTCAAAATACATAATTCAAATATATTTAGTGACTTTACCAAGTATCACAGCTATCAAATACATATGTCCTTTTATATTTATTTTTCAAAATGACAGGAAATTAAGTATGATATACCTAATTTGGAATATTTTGTGGCCATCAAGATACTCTTAAAAGTTATTCAATGCAAACAGACCCATATCTATTATCCTACACAAAATTCAAGTCCAACTGTATCAAAGACCTCAGCATAAATCCAGATACACTGAAGCTTATTAAAAAGAAAATGGTACATAGCCTTGAACTCATTGTTACAAGAGAAAACTTCCTGAACAAGGACACCAGTAGCATAGTCACTAAGATCAACACAATAAATTGACCCTCTTGAAACTGAAAAGTTTCTGTAAGGCAAAGGACACCATCAGTAGGACAAAAATGATACCCTACTAAGTGGGAAAAGATATCTCCAATCCCACACCTGACATAGGGCTGGTTTCCAAAACATATAAAGAACTCAAGAAAGGGGATAGGACAGGGGCTTTGGGGGGAGAAGGGGAGGAGGTCAGAGAATGAGAGCTGGGATTGAGTATAAAACAAGTTTGTTTCTAATTTAAATAAAAAAGAAAAAATGACATAAAATAAAAAAGATTAAAAAAGAAATCAAGAAAATAGAAACCAACAAACCAAACAGTTCAATTTAAAAAACAAAACAAAACAAAACAAAACAAAAAGCAAACATGGGATACATATCTAAACAGAGAATTCTCAGCAGAGGAATCACATTGGTCAAGAAACACTTAAGGAAATATTTAACACCCTTAGCCATCAGGGAGTAGTAAGTCAAAACAGCTCTGAGAAATCATCTTACACCTGTCAGGATGGCTGCGATCCAAAACACAAGTGCCAGTTCCTGCTGAAGAGAATGTGGAGCAAAGGACAGACTTCTCCACTGCTGGTGGGAGTGGAAATTTTACAGCCACTTTGGAAATCAGTATAGGGATTTCTCAGAAAACTGAGAATCAATCTACCACAAGACCTAGCTACACTAAGGATATACCCAAAGGATGCTCAACACTGCAGGGCCACTTGTTCACCTATGTTCCTGCAGAACCTGGAAACAACCTAGATGTCCTTCAAACAAAGAATGGATAAAGAAAATTAACATTTTTACAAACAAGTATTATTCAGCTATAGATAACAATGACAAGATGAAATTTACAGAGACAAATGGAGGGAACTAGAAAATAGCCTGTGTGAGGTAATCCAGATACAGAAAGACAAACATGGTATATACTCACTCATAAATGGATATTAGCTATAAAATAAATGATAACTATACTACAGTCCACGGACTGAGAATAACTAGATGACATGGAGGCTCCAAAGGGGAACACCCAGATCTCAGTGGGAAAAAGGGATAGAAAAGATTTCATGAGCAGAGTGGTGCAGGCAGGGATCGGGACCAGAGAGATCAGGTTGGGTGGAGGGAGAGGGGGAAGAGTGCTGAAAGTGGCTACCAGAAATCAGGGTGGACATTTCAGGGTCTTCAAGAGAGGGAGTAGAAACCAACCCAATCTCATAACCTTTGATCTACAGTCTGTCTTGTCTATGGCATGTGCTGGGATAAGGGTGACCTTGCTATTGAGAGGGTGGCCAATCAATGACTGGTCTAACCTAAAATCCATGCCAGGAAAACAAGAATACCTCTGACACTCTCTGGAACACCAGAACAAACAGGTTGGATGGCCCAGAGACCGATGATGGAACCAAATGACTGGAGGGAGGAATTCTAATGTAATGATGTCTAAGGATATTCTGCTATATTTATAGATTGGTACCTATCCCAATTGTCATCTGGGAGGCTTCATCCATCAACTGATGGAAACAAATGCAGAGACCAATGCCAAGTATTAGGTGGAACAAGGAGAACCTTGCAGATAAGGGGACAAATGATTATATGAGCCAGAAGAGTCAGAGAGCCCAGAAGAAAACATACAGTATCAATTAACCTGGGCTCCCAAGGGCTCATAGAAACAGTACCAACACCCAAGGAGCCTACCTGGTATTGACTTAGACACTGCATATATGTTATAGCTATATGGCTTGGTTATTTTGTGGGACTCACGTCAGTGGGAAGAGGGGTTGTCTCTGACTCTTTTACTAGCTTTTTAGACTATTCCTCATCCTGGTTCACCTTGCCCAGACTTAATACATGGTCAGGTACAAAGTCATACTACAACTTGATAGGCCATATTTTTTTGATATCCATTGGAGATCTACCCTTTCCTGAACAGAAATGAAGGGGAGTAGATTGGAGATGTATAAAAAGACATTTCATGTTCCAACTTCCAGGTCCAAATAACTGACTCGGAGGCTAAATGTGAAATGTAAATGCTTAGCCAATAGTGCAGGCTTATGACTAGTTAACTCTTACACTGAAATTAACCCATATTTCTATTTATGCTTTGTCCTATGGCTTATGGCTTGTTATCTCATTTATCTCTCTCTCTTTTTTTTTTTTTTTACATATCCTGCTTGTCTGGTAGCTTGGATGCTTGGATGTTATCTTCTGACTCTGCCAGTTTCCTTCTCACCATTATTAGTATAGTCAACTTGCCTGAACTTGCTGCCTGGCTACTGGACAATCAGTGTTTTTATTAAACCAATTCAAGTGATAAATCTTTGGCATGTACAAGAGGATTATTCCACAACAGTGGTGGGGACAGAGAGGGAAGGAGAGGGACTTGGAAGAGAGGAAGGAGGAGTTACTGTGGCAGGGATGGAAAACAAATGAATCATTCAATGAATAAATGATGTGGTTCAAGTAGTCCATGTTCACTTGTATTAAGTGACTAGTAGTAAATAGACAACAAAAGTAAAAAGTATATGCATTTACTTGGAGGTGAAGAGTACCTGTGTAGGCGAGAGTGAGAGAAAGCCTTGTTTTTTATCCTCCTACATTGTTTCTTATCTCTGTTCACCTGGGGATTAATCTCAAGATGCCAGCCTTGAAAGAGAATATCTGCACCACCTACGTCATCTCACCAGCCCTAGAAAACTGGTGAGGTTTTCACATCCTAGTACCTTTATTTCACGTCTCTTCAGTCTGGTCTCTTTTTCCAACCTTTTTGTTATCACTTATCTTGAATTAATCCAAAACATTTACCTTGCTGAGTTTCCCACACCTGATTTTGGATGCTTGTACATTCTCACTGTGTTCCTCTGTCTTACAAAACATCCTTAATCTTGTCATCCAGGATTCCCTGAGATCCCAGAGACCAAGCCTGCTAGGGAAGCAGATTGGCTCAGTGTGTATTCCTACCTCTTCCTTCTCTCCTCCAAATACTATCCCACATTCTCATCTCCAGCTCTGCAGAAGATAATATGCTTTGGCTTTTGTTTCCTCCAGTGAAGGAATCACCACTGGATCACATAAATCCCCCTACCCCCCCAAACTTTCTTCCCCCAGCACTCATCATAGGCAAGTCCACAACTTCAGCCAGTATTTCCTGGAACTTGCAGGCTTCTCCAGCCAAGGAAGTGAGTAGAGTAACTACAGATATTCATCTCTCTCTCTTCTCAAAATTCAGTTCTCGTGTTTGAATACTATTTTCTATCTACTCCTTTGGGCTATGATTTCTTATTTTGTTCTAGAGCTTCCAGTTTTGCTGTTAAGTTGCTAATATTTTATGTAACCACACAGTGTCAAGAACTTCCCTCTTAGCACCAATTTCATTGCCTCCAGAAAGTTTGAGGTTTCTGCCTATTCATTTTCATTGAATGCTAGATAGCCATTAGGTTCTATCTTTATTTATGTCTTGGCCAATATTTCATTTAGCAGAGAGTTGCTCAGTTTCCATGATACTGTGTTTCTACTGTTTGAGTTGTTGATATCCAGGTGAATATGTGGTGTTCAGATAGGATGTGGGGTGTTATTTTAACTTTCTTGTATCTGTCTTGCTTTCTAAGAAAGTTTAATGAGGTACTGAGAAGATATGTTCTTTAGTGTCTGGGTGAAATGTTTTTGTCTGGATGCCCTGTATATTGGTGAGAGTGGGATATGAAAATCACCCAGAATCAGTGTGTGAGAGTCAATATGGGATTTAAGCTACAGTAGTGTTTCCTTTATAAACCTATGCTGTGTAATTTGTGTGTGTGTTCTGCCAGATAAAGTTTTCCTGGAGATCAGATGGGGAAGCCATTCACTAGTAAATCATAGAAACTGGGCAGTGGTGCCACTTGCCTTTAATGCCAGCACTAGGGAGGTGAACACAGGAAATAAAAAGGTGAGGTGTAGGTGGGGAATGAGACAGATAAGAAACAGCTGAGGGCCGCTTCAGTTCCTCTGATCTTCCAGGTTTTTACTCCGATATTTGAGTCCTGGTTTTATTTATAAGATTAGATTAATGTTTCAGACCTTGGTGCACTTGTGTTTGGCACATAGATGTTAAGAATTGAGGTCCTCTTGGTGTATTTTTCCTTTGATAACTATTTAATGTCCTTTTATATCTCTTCTTGTTAGTTTTGGTTTGAAGTCTATTATGTCAGATATTAAAATGGCTATACCAGCTTGCCTCTTAGGTCCATTTGTTTAGGATTTTTATTTCCATCCTTTCATCCTGAGTTGATGCCTATTCTTGTTGTTGAGGTGTGTTTCTTGGATGCATCAGAAGGGATCCTGTTTGTGCATCCATCTGTTAGTTTTTTTGTCATTTTTACTGAGAAATTGAGAGCATTAATGTTGAAAAATCTCAACCATCAGTGTTTCTTGATTATTGTTATTTTGTTGTTGCTTTGTTGTTTTTGTTGTTGTGGTGGTGGTGGTGGTTTTGTGTGTGTGTTTTCTCTGTGATTCCTTTATCTGGGTTTTATTTATTTCCTTTGTTTTGAGTGAGCTTAACCTTTTTAGGTTTTAATGCTTATGTAAGGCTGGATTTTTAGACAGATGTTTCCTTTTTTTTTTTTTTTGTTTTAGAACTTTGGAGTTGGTTTATGTTTATTTAAATTTCTCCCATATAAACACATAACATAATTAGAAAAGCCTATCTCTATTATCTTATTTTTTATTTTATTATTTTACATGTCGATCCCAGTTCACTTTCCCTCCCTCCCACCCATCCTCCCTCCCTCTTACCCTCTCTGCCCCCTCACATGCACCCTGACCACCCTCCCCTCCCATCCCCCCAACCCAATTCCACATGTAGGGCAATGATGTTTCTTACATTTAGTTTTGTCATGGAATGTCTTATTGTTTTCTATTCATTATATTTGATACAGCATTCAATATGGTGTCTGTGGTCTATTAGAGTCTGTAGAACAGTTCTCCAGTCCCTTCTGACTTTTAGATTCTCTATTGAGAAGTCAGGTATTATTCTAATTGGTCTATCTATATGTTACTTGGTCTTTTTTCTTTGTAGCTTTTTTGTTTTGTTTTGTTTTTGAGATAGGGTTTCTCTGTATTTTCTTGGAGCCTGTCCTGTAATTTGCTCTGTAGACTAGGCTGCCATCCAACTCATAGAGATCCACCTGCCTCTGCCTCCCTAATGCTGGGATTAAAGGCATGTGCCACCAATGTCTGGCAGCTTTTAACAATATTTCTTTGTTTTGTACATTTAGAGATTTGCTTGTTACATACTAAAGAAAATTTCTTCCCTGGTTCAATCTATTTGGTGTTTTGTCAGATTCTTTTACCTTTACAGGCATCCCTGTCTCTAAGCTAGGAAAATTTTCTTGTATGATTCTATTGAAAATATTTTCTGTGCCTTTGGCCTGAATTTCCTCTCCTTTCTCTATTCTTTTTATTCATAGCTTTGATCTTTTCATAGTGGCTTGGATTTCCTATATGTTTTGTGCAAGCAGTTTTGGGTTTAACATTTTCCTTGACACAGATATCCATTTCTTTTATTCTACCTTCATAGCCTGAGACTGTCTCCTATATCTTGTATTTTGTTGGAGAAGCTTGCCTCTAAAGTTCCTATTTGAGGTTCTAAATTTTTCATCACCAGATTTCCCTCAGTTTGGATTTTCTTTAATGATTCTGTTTCCACTTTCAGGTCTAAAGGGACTTTATTCATTCCCATCCAATGCTTATTTTGGATTTCAAATATTTCTTTAAGAGATTTATTAATTTAATCTTTAAGGAACTCTATCATATTCATAAAGGGTATTTTAAAAGTATATTTTTCTGGTGCTTCAACCTGACATTGTACAGTTGTTGGGCTCTAGCAGGGACATTTTGTACTAGCTGTTACTCATTTTGATTTTAGAGTGTCATCTATGAACTTGAGTTTGGTAATATTGTATATTCCAAGTGCTTATATGTGGTCTTAGCTTTGATGAGTAGGTATTTTCTTCTTTGGTGTGTTTCCCTCTCCTTTTCAAAGGAGACTGTGTTGGTTGTGTGTTGTTTGGTAAGAAATTCCTCTGGAAGTCTAACATGGGTAGCCACAGGGTTCCAAGTAAACTCTGTTTCTTGCTATGCATATATGATACTCAGTAATGGGGATGAGCTAATGAGAACTGAAGAGATATATCCACAGGGCTGAGGAAAGCAGGGTGTTCTATCAAGATCAAGATCATGTTCATTACCTGGGAAATGAGAGGAGAGAGTAAAGAGAAGCCACAACAGAATGTCTGCTATAGAGCTGGAGATGACACTAGGGAATTGGATTCAGAGGGAAGAAGAGGTGAAGATCTGTAGTTAGCCTAACTGCTTCAGTGGTTGTAGGTTCCCAAGAAATGCCTGTTGGTGCAGGGATGAAAGGAATGTGATATTCATTAGAAAACGAAGCAGATAGGAAAGGGAGGCTGCAGTGGTCTGCTTTCCAGATGGGGATAAAACTGGAGCATGGATTGGATGGAGAGATGAGATCTACAGTTAGCTTACCTGGTTCCCTTATCTGCTTGGCTTGTGAGCTCCCAGGGAATGCCTTTCAGGATAAATAAATGAGTCAGAGAGGGAAGTTTGAAGGGGCAGATAGGAAGAGGAGGCTTATGCAGGTCTGCTGCAGAGCTGGGGATGAGACTGGAGACTGGAATTTAAGCAGTTTAGGAGAGTTAATAACTGCATTAAGCCATCTGGTTTTCTTGCCTGAGTGATCTGTGGGTTCCCAGGAAATGAGGATTGGGGTTGGAGTCTGGGATAAACAAAGAGTGCAGGGAAGAAAGTTTGAAGGTGAAGATCTGTGTGATCTACTGGAAAAGTGGTCAAGTTGGGGGAGAGGGGCCCAGCAGGGAATCTTCCACAGAGTTGGGAATAGAACTAGGTATTGGAGAAACTGAAAGAGAGGTGATTATATTCAGTTAGACTATTTGCCTTCCTGTTTGGAGTTATCTAATTATTTTTTAGTTTGATTTATGTATTTTCCTTTGTTTTTACTATACATACCCTTTATGTTCATATTATGACATTCACGTTAGTGTTTTCATGGAGCATCTGAATGTGTGGATAAGTATGTCTCTGCTTCTTGTGCCTTGTCTTGGAATCTTTTCTTCTGTTTATTTATTTTCTCTTGTTGTAATGTGTTAGTATTGTTTTATCTTATTAAATCATATTATATTTTATTATTATCTCATATTTGTTTTCTAATGAGAAAAGAAAGGGGAGGGGTAAATTCAGTTGGAAGGGGAAGCAGGGAGGAACCAGGAAGGGTTGAGGGACAGAACAGGAAGGGTTAAGGGTCATAGACAAAATATATTACAAGAGAAAAAATTCAACTGAACTTTCTAAATTTCTGTTAGCGTTTAATCCATTGACAAGGCATAAGGAGAAATAGAGTGATTAGAGATATAGAGTGGAATTACTACATGCTGATTTTGCACAATGCCACATTATATTCATTTACTAGTTATTGAAACATGCTGATAATCTAATTCTAATTCTTTTTTTCATTATTATCTACTTAAATAAAAGTATTTTCCTTGTTATCAGTTATATAAATATTTATACATTTATAAAGGCAATGCAATTTTAGTTCTTGGTTAATTCCCTTTATTTCTTATCTTGCAAGAAAATTGGGAATACCATTAGACAAAGTCAGCTGGAGTTGTAAATGATTTTGACTTATTGAGAGAATGTCATAATCTCTAACAGTTCACTGACAGGGGTAGAAAGTGCATAGCATACATTGCAGATAAAATAGGAGAACGCAAATTTTGGAGCAGACTGGAATAAAATTGAATGTAGATCTTTGGAAAATGAGAAAGACAGTTAATGTTTTAATGTTGCCTCCTAGTCAAAGAATATATAACTCCATTGGCAGGGGTTGCATTGGATGCATTGGATCTTTTTAAGGATAAAATGGGGGCAAATGGGGGCAAGGATATGATTTTCTTTTTCTTTTTCTTTCTTTTTTTTTTTTTTTTTTTTTTTTTTTTTTTTTTTTTTTGGCAGTAGTGTATGACTTTGCACCATTCAAATGTGAAAGGTTATTACCTGAAAGGAAGTCAGGCAACTTACCAAGACTGAATACAAAAAGAATAAGAAGTCTGTAAAATTCTACTGAGAAAGCGACTGAGTTAGTAAGAAAAATTTCCCATCAATGAAATTCCCAGGAGCAGATGGTGTAATGGCAAATTCAACTAAATGTTCAAAACAGAATTAATACAATCTTCAGCCTCATTCAAAATTCACATAAGTGTGAAAACTTCCAAGTTTATTTATGAGTCCAGCATCACCTCGATTCCAGAGCCTGACACAGGCTTCAAAAGAAAGGAAGGCCATCGGCAGTAATCATGATGGACATAAATTAAAGCCCTTTACCAAATTTCTAGAAAGCAAACATAAATTCAAAATCCTATTATGCAGGCTTTTCCTATGTACCTTGATTATGTCATTGATTATCTTCTGACATTGTTTCTATTCAGGAACCAGCTCTTACTCCCTGTTGTTTACAGTGAGGAATCTGGTCTAATCCACATTCCTCATCACCTTCTTTCCTTCTGTTGGTACTAATGGTTTATCACCATCACCACTGGTTTTGAGCCTTTGTGCCTTAGCTCATCTGGTTTATATTCATTAAAGATTTTTACTAATCTTTCAGGAGTTTTAAGGTAAGATTTTCCATTTTTAAGGAAAGATTTAGGTGCTGTTTCATCGTGCATATTTCTGCTTTTCCTTTTCCTTCTTAGTTTTAGTGGATGTCACATAGCTACTGAGAATCTCTCATTCTCTCTTTCCCCCCTCCTCCTTTTGCTTCCCCCTCTCTCCTCCCTGCCAACTTCTCTTTTTGTTTCTCTATTTTATCTCACAAATCTTTGCATATACTTGTATAACTCTGTGAGGACCTCACATAGTCTGTCACTATAGAGCTAAATAATCGACACGATGTTTTTTGTTTTGTTTTGTGATCTTGCTATTCTTCCTTACTCTGTGAACTGGTTTTGTGAGATATTATTGACTCCTAAACCATATACCCACATTTCTTCCCCTAAGCATTCTATTCTCTCTTCTTGGTTCCTCCTTCTTAAATCTGAAAGCGTCAGTTTAGTTCCAAAGCAATAAAAGTCACTGGGCTCATCTGTTTTCTGAACTTCCTGGCTATTGTTCTGTGATGGTTAATATCTTGAAGGCACTTTTCCTAATTCATTGCTCAATTCTGCTCTTTATGGTGTGGGAACACATTTACTTATATTTGCTGCATCTTTGCCAGAAAAGAGAGTCTTTTTGTTTATTTGGAGACATCTTCATCATTTATTTGTGTCTCCTTGCTTCATTGAACTAGCAAGTTCCTGGATTATTTTGTTTTTCCTCTATGCCCCCTAGAACAGAAGATTGTGTATCTTTTAATGGAAATTGAGAGACATGCCTGTTCCTAGGTGGTTTTATTAAAGTTTATGTAATACCTTTTCTGAGCCCTAGCTAAAGAATTTTCACATGCATCTGCCCTGTGCATGCATATATATATATATATATATATATATATATATATATATATATGCCATAACATTGCTGGAAAATTATATTTCAAGTTGCAAAAACATGTGCTACAGAATTTTTTCACATACTTAAAAAGTTGCATGAGTCCTCAATACTGAGTCTTTTTTCATTAAAGTTGCTAAATCTCATGTTGAAAAACAAAACATACAATTTGTCATGAATATATATTTTATCATCATAATGTAAGCATAAATGGCAAAAAAACATAGAAAATTACTGAATTTTGTAGAGTTGCCTACAGAAAGATGAAAACAATTTAAAGTATTTATTTCCAAGTATATTGATGTTAGAAAGCACTGAGAATAAATCTTGAAAAGTTCATGTATGTACTCTTTACAATCACTGTATTTTCTATGCTGTGCACAGTGGTAGAAACATACTCAGAGTGGATAGACATAGTAAAGAAAATAGAAGGAAATTATCTTGTGTGACACACAGGAAGTATTGAAACACAGTATGCAACTGAAATCTACTACTGCTACTGTGATACATTTAATGTTTCTCTTCCTACTCTTCCATCCTTAGCTGAGGTACATGGTCATACATTGATAATATGGGTCTTTTAATGAGTCAATAGTGCCTGAGAAATACATCATTTGGTTATTTTGAGATTGTGTACTTAGATATACTGAAACAACAGGGAAACTTGCTGATGTTATGATTTCAATGATCATCATCATATGTGGATATCATTTTTGTTTGTTTGTTTTTAAATTTTGTCCAATACCAAACATCATTAGATACTTCATAACTATAGTTACTCAAGGGTGGAAGAAATATATTTACTGGAATCGTTCTGTTTTCCTGTCATGTTTCCTGAGATTTTTAGCTAATTAACCTAGAAAAAATTATGGTAGATTTTACATTAGGTAAATATCAAATTTAAAATATGTACAGATGGCTTTTTGCTTATTTGTTTTAAAATTTCCAGATGTTCATTATGAAAAGAGGTTGAATAGAAAAGGGAATGAAAAGCCTTGACAACTAGAAGTGCTTAATTTGGGATAGGAATTATCTTAACCATTAAAACAGTGGAGAAACACATTTATCTTATTTTATCTAATTATTTGGTGGTTATAGATGTGGTTTAACATTGCATTTCTGTACTCTGAGGTCCTCTAAAGAAAAACGTGTTCAGGCGTCCATGGCTAGCTAGCCAAGCGTATTTTTGCAGTATAAGCTAATGTACTGCTGATAGTGAGTAAAATGAGAATGACAGACAGACAAAACAACATGGGGTCAATAATTCCCTAGGAAAAAGAAAGTGATAAATATGATTAGCATAGCTTTTGTTACCATAATGTTAAGGGGAGAAAGAGTAAATAAAAGTTCTTGGGAGCATTTGTCAGACTGTGGATGAGGGTAAAATTTGATTTTTGTTCCCTTCATGGCTTTCAACAACCCATTTCCGCAGAGCAATTTGTTCCTCTGAGACTCATGTAATTCCTCAATGTCTGTGTCAGACTTCTTCCTCCCTTTGTATTTCCCTGGGTTCATTGTGTTTCACACTGCTGAACCATGCTCCATTGTTGCTATATCTTATTCAAGCTACTGTCAACAAGCTTTTATCACATCAGACATTGGGAAAAACACTCATGGCCCTGTTGCTAAAAATAATCAAACCAAACAAAGCACCACACTATGCTCTGACCCAGGAAAGCAGTTTGAGATTTAGTGACCAAAGGGCAAAAGGAACAGATGATGGCTATGAATGTTCCAGCTGATGGATGCTGACTTTTCATTGTGTCTATGAGTTTCATGCAACCAGGTTGGCTACATTTGTGCTATGAGTATAAAAGTCATAGCAGCTGCATGAATATTGTCATTTACTTATAAACTACCGATCTCTGAATTTACTTTTGGTGATTTCTGATGATATTTACTGTACAATAAGATAAAATGAATTTTTCATGTAATAGTGTATGTTAGTTAATATAGCTAGAGTAGCCTCAAACATTAAGATAAACGTTCATAATAAAATGGCAATTGATTTCAGCCATAATATAATTTTAATAAGTTTTTTACTGTTTTTCCTTAATGACTGTTGCTCATTCAGAGATCATAAAGTCAAAGTATAATTATTCTGAATATTTTCTTTTCTGAATGTAAGGTTTACTTCTATAGGCTAACAGTGTCTATTTATAATGAATTTAGATGTAAAATCAGGGCCAGTAGTTGACACATTTACAAATGTTTGAGAACAGATAATATAAAGTAGAATATGATGTTATAGCCTGTCTCTTCTTTGTCCTAACATTCTAGAAAGTTTGCAAAAAGACATTGCCTGAGTGAGGTATTTACCACAGTAAAAGGTCTTTGGAATCTAACTGTAGAAGGTGAGTTTGTGTGAGTGTGTATGCATATGTGTGTGAGTGACTGAGAGTGTGTGAGTATGTGTGATTATATTAGACTGTGCATATGTTTGGGCATGTGTGTGTGTGAGAAGGAGAGAGACAGAGAGAGATAGAGATAGAGTGAGAGAGAACTAAAACCTTATGACACTAACGAAAGTCACATATATTAATTAAAGAATAGTTAATTTCTAATTGTAGTTGTTTGCATATGTGTGTCTGTCTGTGAGTATCTGATGTTGGCACAGGTTCTCACAGATGCAAGAAGAGGGTTGGAGTTGAGACCTTTGTGAGCCTTAAGTGTGATTAAAATTAAATTCGGTATTCTTCAAAAGCAGTAGCTGTTCTTAACTGCTGAGTCATCTATCTAGCCTATAAATGAATAAATTTAAAAAAATAATTCAATAAGTATAGTTGGAATATACTTTGCTAAAATAATCTTAAGGGGCAGATGAGAAAATAGAAATCGTTCATGTTTGTCATTCCTTCCAGAGAAGATTTTGGGGCGATGATCTATCACTAACTGATATGCTCTGGACATCTAAATCTATGGTTTTGATTCAGTTAGAACCCTGGGGCTTAGATTTCACAAGTTACATATTTGTTAAACACTTTTACTATAAAATGTATATGGAAAATACACAATTCTCAACACCTATGAACCAATCTCTTCAGATATATGCAAAGTCAACTTTTACATAGTAATACCATACATGCCAATAAAATTGAAAAAGCTAACTTAAACATAAATGGTTTGATAAGAGTATAAATGACATAGCAATAGTATGTAAATTATAATTGGATGTAGCAGGTCTTGTGCCTGGGAAAGGGCAACAGCACAAAAATAAAAATTAATAATTGTAACACCAATAGGTGAGTTTCACACAAGTGACTGGCCTTTCATATCTGAAGCCATATTTACTTATGCTTTAAAACTAAACACGTTTTTCCATACTAACAGACATATTTTTCCCACCCTCCAAAGTTAACATCCAGCAAAAACAAATATGTCAACTATGTTTTTCCCTCAACTTTTGCATCAAAATATCTTTATACCAAGAACAAGACATACCATTTTGCTAACTTGGCCAAATATCAAACCAGGTATATCTGCCTTTACAAAACCAAAAAGTAACAAACATAGGCACACCTTTTCAAGAGCAACAATATCTTTCAAAACTTATCAGAGTATATTTATAGAAATAAGCATGACCTACTTTTTATCCTGTCATTACTGTATCATGATAGCTTCCAGGGTCTGGAGTGACAGCTGGCATCCCCCCACAAGAAACCTGAGAAACATCAGCTCCCAAAGAATTTTATGGGAAAGTATTTGAGAAAATTTGGGTTTCTAGGAATAATCACATTTGTCCCATGTGTAATTGAAAGACTGACACTTAAAATCAACATTATGAGGGAGAACAGAAAGTGTAGGGAATGTGGTTCCAGCAGAATTCTGTGCTGTAAGGAAGTCTACTGGTTTTTGCATTGCATCCTCTAAAGACCCATTGGACAAGCACTAGTATAAATGTCAGCCACACTGCTCCCAACAATTGTCTTTTTGTTCCTTTTATATATTATCTTTTAACATTAAGTTGGATTATCACCACTTTAAAATGTTTTATTTTTTAAACTGTATATAAAAATATCAATTATTATCTCTAAGTTCAAGATGTTGTATAATTTTATAAATTACATGAGAATGATTTTGATTGCTCTCATGGTAGGGAATATTGAATTTTCAAAGAGCTCAATTAAACAATATGTAATAATCATATGCTTAGTTCGAATAAAGTCTGCAGTATTCTGGTGTTTTTGTTCAACTTTTCTATTAACTACAACTTTCATGAGTGTTGCAGAAAAGGTGCTTTCAGAGAGCAAAGTGTTCCTGACAAGAATTCCAAAATGCTTTCTTACATTGTCGCATACTATGTGTCTAGTTAGACAGCACCATAAATATCAACACTAAATGTAATGCATTTAGATCCAGAGTGTACAATACACAAGGCACCATTAGCTGGTGAATACAAGTGAGAAGAAAATTGACTTGAAACTAGGTGGCACCATTTCGTCATTGCTATACAGAGAAGAGTATACAATAATGTTTTTCTGAAGTTAACTCAATAGAATCCTTAGCTTGGAGACTTTCTTTGTTTCCTCTGCTCCCATAATATGATGTTAAGATAAAACATAGAAAATATACAGTAAACTCGACACAGTACAAAAGCATATCAGAAGAAAGAGGGTATAACTATACACTTGGTAAATTTGGGATTAAAAAGTTGTGAGTCAAAGTTGCCAATTTATATTTTATACAACCAAGTACTGAAAAGACAATGGAGAGGACCATGTACCTAAAGCAAGAAGGTGGTTACTATGAGTTACAGGGATTTAAATCCTTTACCAGTGCTCCCTCTCAAACAGCTGCCTCTGGTGGCTTTAAGAACAGTAGAGTAGGCATGATTTGGACTCATCAGCTCTCCACTTGGCAATACATAATGAGCCAATGAATTCTTTTGAAAATGGCTGTTGTCTTTCTACTCTGTATCCATGTCTTAAATATGTTTGGTTCATCAACCATAGTTAGAAAAGCCAAGATTCCATAAGACATCTACAAGGCTCTGGCTTTTTCAGTAACTGAATCAGTGTAGGAATTTATGGCCAATTTAACATGGCTCATAGAAGCTGAGCAAGTGCTCTACTACTGAGATACATCACCAACCATGCCTATCATTTTTATACTGAAGAATAAACTGCAGCTGGCTTTTCCTAGACTCAAATTTTCATGTTCAAATCCCATAAGGTGCAGTCTCATTTCCTTTAGTTCTCAGACATGACTGTCTTCAAAAAAATTTTCCTTGACAAGCCCACTTATAAAAACCTTCCATTTACTTAAATCACCTTACTTATACTATCTTTCTCCTCTATGGAACTGTAGAATTGTTATTACATTTTTAATTTTTACAACATTGCAGAATACTGTATTGGTAAACTCTGGTTCCCTTCTGGTCTTTTGTGCTGGATCAAACATTTGACAAACTCAGGAATCAGAAACTGTTCCTTCCTCATTCATTATTCAGTACTGGGTCCTGAAAGGACATTAACTATAAAGCCAGACAACAAACCAAAGGAAAAAAAAAACCCTCAGATTTCTTTGGCTAAGTAATGAGGAAGAATGGCATATAGATTTAGTATGTAGGCAGATAGGAACCCGAGCTGTTCGTAACTGAGGAGCTGTGTCATGTCTGTACCTTAATTAAATAATGGAACCCTCCTTTATATTCATCCTACTTTATGTGACACTGACATATATTTTAAGTTCCTCCAACTTAAAAGTTTTACACACCTAGGAAGAAACTTAGTTGCTGAGCAGATTCTGGTTATTTGTGGTGACAGCAAGCCTCTCTAATTCTATCCACTCTATTATCAGCCCTTGAGTTGAGCATACATTGTCTTTTACCAGAATCAATATCTTGCCTGTCCTGCTCTCTGAAATGAGCTTCCATTACCCAGGTAGTTTGAGATAGATGACTTGCAATTTTTATTACTTTTAGTATAGCCTGCTAGGATATATTTGGAACTTTGTATAACAGGTATAGCATAAATCAGGCTGGGTCACCTTCAGATTAAAAAATCAATAGAGAAGAAAATAACAGTTGAGTACTTCTGAGTGTTAGCACTCATTATCAAGCAGCAGAGTATATAACAAGTGACATGGGAAACACCTGAAAGCTCAAGCTTTGTGGGCAATCTAGGATCTATAATATTAGAATATAGGTTGAAGATAATTCAGGTATAATGTGCACTTTATTGCATTTTGTAGGTTTGAAGTTTGTATGGATTTCTTAATGACTGAACACTAAACAAAGTTAACAGAGATATGGCTGTTTTAATCTACAATTTTAAATTTAGAAAAAAAATAGTTGCAGTCAAATGGTGGTGACACACATCTTTAATCCCAGCACTCAGAAGGCAGAAGCAGGTGGATCTCTGAGTTCAAAGACAGCCTGGTCTGCAGAGTGAGTTTCAGCACAGCAGGGCTACCTGAAGAAATCCTGTATTGAAAAATCAAAAAGCAATCATTAAAATAAGAAGTTATTAGTCTAAAATAAACCAGGGACTATTTGGATAGTTATTGGCATAATAAGTTGCCTCATGCTTTTATTTGTCAAACTGTTTCCTTTCGTAACTTCAAAATACTCATATGGAGCCAAGAAATCTGTGAGGAACAGATCAATAGGAAGTGACATCCATCACACTGAGAAATGCTTATTTTTCAATTACATTTTCTTTCTAGTAATATTTTATTTGAAAAGTAGGCACTTCCCAAAGAAATGAGTTGAAAGTTATTGCTTTTATATTGGAAATGGTGTTGATAATATCTTACAATAATTATATATATATATATATGTATGTATGTATACACACACACACACACACACACATAGTTACATGTACACACTTTTCCTCCTTTATCTTATAAACCTGAATTTATCCCTGAAAATACAGTCTATGATTGTAGTGAGGTAGTCCTTCTGTAGCACTGACCACGCCCATTGGGGGTGGAGCGATGGGCGGAGGTGACCTGAGGAAGGAGGTCGGAGGGGGCCAGGAAGGCGCTCTCTTTCTGGCGTGACTCGGACAGGAGAGGATCGGGTTGAATTTCCTGGTGTTCATCTGTCTAGGTTGTAAGTTATTTCTCCCTGAATAAACATCTATTCGGCCTATTTGTTTATCCTGACCCTTATTTACCGCAATATCTGGTGTCAGAAGCGGAATTTACCTGGGTTTTGCCCCCAGGCGGCAGAAGCCGCCCCCCTCCCCCACCTTCCCCAACGGGCAGGGTTTAACCAGGTGGACTCACCACAGCTTTGGGACATTTGCCTCTTCCTTACTGCAAAGGAGATCTTTGCCGCTAAAGCAGACCTGAGAAGGCACTTACCGCTTAACATTTTTGCCCATTTCCGCACGGGACTTTGCATTCGCGCAGAGCCTCTCGGCGGCACCCGCCCGGCGGCACCCGCCCGGCTTGCACGCGTTTCGTCTTGTGTTACAAGTAACTCCAAAAGTCCCCTTTTAACAAAATTCTGCTTGCCATAGTTTGTTAAGAACTTTTTACAGGAACCGGGATCAGACGAGCCTGGGCGGCTAGGCGCTATTTGATGACACACCTCCAGGCGTAGCTACCACAAGCGGAGATATACAACTAAAAGCATCAAAGTTCCAGGACAGCAGAATTACACCTAAGGTAATTGTAACATCTTTTGCAATTTAAGCTGATATAAAATCTGAGATAAATTGTTCTATAACTATGGCAGATAATTTTACTATGCAGAACTTTAGGAATTATTTTACTTCATATGTAGAAGGGATTTTAGCGGAAGAAACTTATGACTGGACCAATATATACTTTTATTTTGTAATAGCAATGGGTTTCATCATTAACATGATATTCTTAAAGAAATGGTTTGAGATTACAGCAAACAATAAGGAACTTGTACAAACTATGGGAGACTTAGTAACAAAGATTCGAAACATTGAAAATGATAGAATTCAAAGCATAGAGACAAAGATTCGAAACATTGAAAATGATGGAATTCAAAGCATAGAGACTAAGATTCGAAACATTGAAAATGATAGAATTCAAAGCATAGAAAATATAGAAAGAAAGATTCAGAATATTGAAGATGGCGTTGGCGAGCTGAAAGGTATAATTTGTTTAATGTCAGATACTTCAATAACCAGAACAGAAACAATGCAATGCATTAACAAACTAGCAGAAACAGCCCACTCCTGGTCGGAGGAAGCTACTAATAAGTTTAAAAAACTGGAACATCAGATAGAAAGACTAGATGACAGAATCTCTTCCATGTCTGAGGATAATGACAAGCTAGCAGATAGAACATTGTTTCTGGAAGGCAGTTTACACGCCATTCAGATAATATCTAAGGATGATAAGATTAAAAACATGGAATCATTTGTAGTTGGAGAAAGTAAGAAACTGACTGATACAATGAAGTCTCTAGAAAGTTATTTGATTCAAGAAGTTCAGACACTCAAAGAAACAATGGTGAATAGATTTCAGGCTTTAGAAGACCTTCAGTCTGATACATCAGAAGAAGAACTACAGGTAATAGGGCATGAAAAAGATTTAAAATTTTCCACACCATTTAGGGTCAGGGGAGCTTTCCCTGTATCTATTCATGAAAAGCCAGCAACGAAGAAACATCCAAAAGGTGTCGTTGCATATCAGTGGGAACCAATACGTATGAAAGATTTAAAAGGTATAAAGGAAGCAGTAGTCTCTTATGGCATGCATTCACCTTATGTGAAGCAATTAGTAGAATCATGGGCATGGAATAACAAGGTAACCCCTAAGGATTGGGATCAATTAATATCAGCTGTCCTTGAAAGCGCCTCTCAAATAGAATGGAGGGCTTTATGGAGAGAGGAAGCAAAAGCTCTTGAACTTCAGGGCTTAAAGAAAGGGTATAAAGCTCCCCAAGATAAAATTCTTGGTGAGGGTCTCTATGCTGACCCAGAAACCCAAGCTGCCTATGATGAACACATCTTGTCTCTATGCAGTACAGCAGCTTTGAATGCTTGGGATAAGGTTCATGAATTAGGAGAGAGGATAGAACCTTATACCAAGATAAAGCAAGGACCTAGAGAACGTTTTAGTATCTTTTTAGAAAGATTATCTAGGGCAGTACAATTAGAGATAGCAGACATAGATGCTAGGCGAATACTCATAGAATCTTTAGCTTATACGAATGCGAATCCTCAATGCAAACAGGTGCTTTGGCCTTTAAAAATGCGATCAGCACCCTTGGATGAATGGGTCCTATATACAGGCAACATTGAGTATAATGACAATAAGACTGAAGCATGGATAGGAGAAGCCATATCTAAAGGTCAGAGAAGATATCAAGATAACAGAGTTCCTTACTATGGTGACTTAGAAGCTTGGGTAGGAGAAGCCATCCCCAAAGGTTTGAAAAGATATCATAATGTCAGATGTTATAACTGTGGTAAGATAGGACATCTAAAAAGAAATTGTAGGCAAAGCTTCCCTAGAAGTAACACCCCCAGGAATGAATCAAACAGAAGGCCTCAGCCTTCTGGGTTATGTAGAAGGTGTGGCAAAGGCAGACACTGGACAAATGAGTGTAGATCGACCAGAGACAAGCAAGGAAACCCTTTACCATCGGGAAACTCCTTGGGGGGCCTCTCGAAGGCCCCCACATCACAGGTGGTTCGAACATTCCCAGTCACAGTGGAAGACAATCTCCCACAGGACAATTAGAAAATTCTGTGCCTATTATAAAAACTCATACTGCTCTGGATGACGAACTAGTGACGGAAGTTGAATCAAACATGACAGAAGGAAATGAAAAACGTATATTTTGGCAAACTGCTATAAATAGTCATAGGCCTAGATTGATAGTTAAGATGAATAATAGACTGTTTGAGGGTCTGGTGGACACTGGAGCTGATGTAACTATCATATCTAATAAATCTTGGCCTCAAAGATGGCCCCTGCATGAGGTAAATGTTCAATTCTTAGGGATTGGAACCCTGGCTCAGGTAAAACAAAGCACGAGATGGATTGACTGTATAGGACCAGAAGGACAGAGAGGGAGGTTGAGACCATATGTGGCTGATGTAGTGATAAATTTATGGGGTCGTGATCTATTACAGCAATGGAATACACAGATTAACATTCCTCCTGTATTAGATAGGAACCATAGACGACCTCATGATTGTGGAAAGAATACTGTTAAGTACTATACAAGACAGAGACCAAATATCCAGGCAGTACAAAAACAAAATACAAATGCTGAACAAACAGAGGAACCAAAAGCCCTACCTTTAAAATGGCTAACAGAGGAACCTGTCTGGGTAGGACAATGGCCTATGACCTCTGAGAAGTTAGAAGCTTTAGAAAGCCTGGTTCAGGAACAGCTAAATGCTGGACATATTGAGGAATCAACCAGCCCTTGGAATTCTCCTGTATTTGTGATCAAAAAGAAATCTGGTAAATGGAGAATGCTTACAGACCTGAGAGCCATCAATAAAGTTATCCAGCCAATGGGCTCTCTACAGCCTGGAATGCCCTTGCCTTCTTTGATACCCAAAGAATGGCCTATTATAGTTATTGATTTAAAGGATTGCTTCTTCACTATACCTTTACAAGAACAAGACAAAGAGAAATTTGCCTTCACGGTACCTAATTATAACAATTCTCAACCGGTGAAGAGATATCAATGGAAGGTTTTGCCACAGGGAATGCTAAATAGCCCCACCCTGTGCCAATATTTCGTACAAAAGCCGTTAGAAATAATTCGTAAACAGTTTCCACAATCCATAATCTATCATTACATGGATGATATATTGTTAGCTGACTCTAAAGGAGAAATATTAGAAAAAATGTTTGAGAAAGTAAAGGAAGTTTTACCTCGCTGGGGATTACAAATTGCACCTGAAAAAATACAAAAAGGAGAGTCTATCAACTACTTAGGATATAAAATAGGTCTACAGAAAATTAGACCACAAAAAGTACAGATCAGAAGAGATCGCTACCAGACTCTTAATGATCTTCAAAAATTACTAGGAGAGATTTCTCAACTGCAAACCATAATTGGAGTAGAAGGGCATGATTTGAAAAACTTGAAAATGGCCCTAAAAGGAGATAAGGACTTGAATAGTCCACGAATACTATCAGCTGAAGCTGAGAAGGAATTAGAATGGGTAGAAAAGAGGATACTAGAAGCACATGTGGACCGTGTGGATCCAAACCTAGACTGTATTCTGGTTATATTACCATCTAGAGAATATCCTTCAGGGATTTTGATGCAGAGAGAAGATATCATATTAGAATGGATATTCCTACCACATAAACAGAATAAAAAACTGAAAACATATATAGAAAAGATCTCTGACTTGATTATAAAAGGTAAATTAAGACTTCGTCAGCTAATAGGAAGGGACCCAGCAGAAATTATAGTACCTTTAACTAATGAGGAAATTTCTTCCTTATGGAAAGATAACGAATATTGGCAGAGAGCTTGCAGTAACTTTTGGGAACAATTAGCAACAACTATCCCAAAACTGAGAGAATCAAATTCATAAAGAAAACGATTTGGATTCTTCCACGCATTGTAAGAAAAACACCTATTTCTGGAGTTCATACATTCTACACTGATGCAAATAAATCAGGTAAGGCAGGATATAAATCAGGAAATATTAGTAAAGTGGTTCAAAGCCCTTACAATTCTGTACAAAAGGCAGAATTGTATGCCATTCTCATGGTACTTATGGATTTTAAAGAACCCCTCAATATAGTTACTGACTCTCAATACGCAGAGAGAGTCGTTTTACACATTGAGACTGCAGAATTTATTCCTGACAATACAGAATTAACTTCATTGTTTATACAGTTACAAGATACTATCAGAAAGAGGACTCATCCTATATATATAACACACATCAGATCCCATACGGGTCTGCCAGGTCCTCTAGCACAAGGCAATGATGAAATTGATCGTTTATTGATAGGAAGTGTGCTAGAAGCCTCAGAGTTTCATAAGAAACACCACGTGAACAGCAAAGGTTTAAAAAAGGATTTTTCTATCACTTGGGAACAAGCCAAGGAAATAGTAAGGAAATGTCCTACTTGCTCATTCTATAACCAAACTCCTTTACCACCAGGCAGTAACCCTAAAGGTATAAATAGGAATGAAATATGGCAAATGGATGTGTTTCATTTTGCAGAATTTGGAAAATTAAAATATGTACATCACACTATAGATACATTTTCAGGGTTTCAGTGGGCTACTGCTCTGAGCTCTGAAAAGGCTGATTCTGTTATAACGCACCTTTTAGAGGTAATGGCCATTATGGGCATACCTGCACAAATAAAAACTGACAATGCTCCAGCATATGTCTCCAGCAAATTGAAACAGTTTTTTGAGTATTACAAGATAAAGCACATAACTGGTATACCACACAATCCTACAGGACAAGCAGTGGTTGAGAGATCCAATCGTACTTTAAAAGAAATGCTCCATAAACAGGCAGGAGGAACCAAAACACCCAAACACAGATTACATAATGCTTTATTAACATTAAACTTTCTTAATGCTGATGAAAAAGGAAAAACAGCTGCAGAAAGACACTGGACAATAGAAAAAACTTCTGAACTAAATCAGCCAGTGTATTTCAAGGATGTACTGACCTCAGAATGGAAAGCAGGATATGTGTTACGTTGGGGTAGGGGTTTTGCATTTGTATCTACAGGAGAAGAAAAACTATGGATACCATCTAAGTTAATCAAGATCCGAGTTGAACAAGAGAAGCATCTTAATGAAGAGAAATGACAAGTCATCCAACAAACTAGGTCCTATGAGGTGTGCGGAGGCCTTTCAAAGGTAGGGGAAGTGTTCTGTTCTTGTTTTTACAGGAAAACAGAGAAAACCTATCATCAAACAGCCAAAAGACACTGAACATGTAGGTGCCTACAGAAGAGAAGACAGCTCTTCAGAAACAATCACTTAAGGAAGCAGAATCTGATATATGGTAAAAAAAAAAAAAAAAAAAAAAAAAAAAAAAAATTTAATTGTAGTAAACTATTTCTATATAGAAATCTATTTCTCTCTATTATCTAGTATTCCTGAAGTCCCAAATTTTGTAAACCAATGCTGGCTTTGGAGTTGGATTTGGCTTTCCTTCTCTAAATTCAAGCATGTTGTTAAGATTAAATTCATGGTTTCTGCCTTAAATCAAGAAGCCAATTGGTGTAAGGCAGAAGAAACAAAATCTGGGGACTCATATCTTATGCAATTTTCTCTCTGAAATCCTAATTTTCTCACATACTTTTAATGCTTATTGTTGTCTTTCCCTAATGCATACCTTAAAACTTGAAAATTTTACTTTAATATTGATGTGTAACTTTTCCACAAGGAATAATAACGATTCCTAACAGCAGTCTTTGAACTTTCCGGAAAGAAGATGGGGCCCCACATCATCATTTCCACTTGACTCAACCTGATGCATCGGAACTACAAACATCACCCTAAAACCGGTTTGAGACTGTTTTGCTCGAGACAACTCATGACTAGCTAGCTGTAATGGTGCACCTTTTTATTACACCCTGGCCAGTTTCAAATAGAACTACAGTCAAGAATTTTCTGCCACACAGTGACTAACTACATATGTCACAGCCAGTTCTGTTGAGAAATTTGGTTGCTAAAAATTTTCTTCCTACAGGATCCATTGGAGCAATCATCGTCCCATTTCAGCAGGAAGTAATCTTAATATGACTACGCCCCCTTTCCCTACCCTTGGAAATTTGGGATAATAGTCATCGTCTTTGGGTTGGTTTTAGTTATTTGGGATTGGGTGATGCTTACACTCGGGTTTATCTTTTAGACAGGAATAGGGAATGGTGGGTAAAGGTATGGTTTTGATGGGATATAAGTAGATTAGCCTATTTCCTTGAGAATTTGAGTATGAATGAGATAGTATTTTACAGCTTACATTGTTATGTATTCCTATGTGGTAAGCTATGTAAAATTAAGTTTATATTTTGTTATATTGTGTTAAATGTTTCCACTTATAATATTTATGCACATTATTTTTTACCATATTCTATGTATGTATACTTTTCTTGTGTTCAAGACATTTTGTATATTGATACAATTTGGGATATTTATCTTGCTGCCCTTTATAGTTCTACCTCTTGTCTTGACACTTATACTCTACCTCTATTTTAGGGATTTACATGTAGGTATATGTAAATAGTTATATTGTTTAAGTATTTGTTCCTGCTTTACTCAGGAAAGTTTTAATCAGTCTTTTTAGCTAAGTTCCCGAATATTATAGATTATCTTCACTCACATTTCCTGTACCTATGAGATTAGTCAGATATAGATGCTTAATCTTCAATCCTTCATAGACATGCAGAACATGGCATTTAAATGTTTTAATATTAGTACTCCATTGACATGAGACACTGTTGCTCCTGACAGCACCGTGCATTTTCCCGAAAATATGTTGGACACTGTTGTTGCTCCTGCTGGAGTTCAATCTCGCCTCAGCTAATGGCCTGTTGGGCATAGAATAGCCCCCACCTTGACCACTGATTTGGACATGCAGTCCTATGTGCTTGCAGGAGACAAATATAGAAGACTGCTTGACCTTGCCAAGTCAGGGTAAGACAGCCATTCTATTTCCCTGCTGTTGTTGTGGTCTGTCAAGTTCTCTTGGCCTTAGCCAAATCTGGGTGTACCAACGTCGCTGTGAGACCTAGGGTGACTGTTCAGGTGGCTTGCTGTTTCTGTCCTTGCTGCACCGTTTTGGATGTTGTCCATCCGCATTTCCTGTCTACTCTAGTATTGTTATTTTCCTTCTCAGGTCTTGATGAGGTTGAAGATTAAACTATCACAACTATTATTCTCTCTTCCTAGTTAGATATATTAGGTACTAGACTTACGTTTTCCAGCTTAGGACAACTCTATTGTAAACTCCATTATGCCCTCACCCTAGGACTAGATATGTAGGTCATTTTGTTCTCGATTTTCCTTTTCTTAGAGCACACTTGTTATTCACTGTTAAGCCTAAATCTTTTCTTTAGACTAAAAGGGGAATTGTAGTGAGGTAGTCCTTCTGTAGCACTGACCACGCCCATTGGGGGTGGAGCGATGGGCGGAGGTGACCTGAGGAAGGAGGTCGGAGGGGGCCAGGAAGGCGCTCTCTTTCTGGCGTGACTCGGACAGGAGAGGATCGGGTTGAATTTCCTGGTGTTCATCTGTCTAGGTTGTAAGTTATTTCTCCCTGAATAAACATCTATTCGGCCTATTTGTTTATCCTGACCCTTATTTACCGCAATATATGATAGGTTCTTGGCAAACAGATTTGGATAAGCGTAGCTGGTAGAACTCTTCAGTCCATAGATGACTATTAGAATTCATAATGGATTTATAGTTACAGAATAATGGACAATAAGTGTATGCAAAAGTAACCAAAGAATGCTAGAAGGAAATAACGATTAATTAGTATCAGTTCTACAAGTCAAATCTTGAAAAAAAAAATGAGTAGAATGTAAAAACAGAGACATTGGGAGTCATGGTAGGGCCATGTTGCTGTTTTTACTATTGTTGAAGCCAGTGTTGGGTCTGCAGAGGACAAGTATAAATGGATACTTATAGTGAAGTTGCAATAGGCCATGGAGTTGTCGTCACTAAGTTTGGACTTTATCACAGAAACTATGTGGTGCCACTTGAAGCCTGTAGGGTGGTTAGTTGCAGAATCCATTCTATACTTTAGCACCATCTGTCTGATGGTAGTGTAGATAATGCATTAGAAGGATATGAGAGTAAGTGCTGGTGTTCACTTGAGAGGATATTGATAGGGTTGTGGAATGAAAGCTTCCCTTTTAAGCACATTAAAAGTTAGCTATAGGACCTTGTGGTGCAACAATAATGTGTCTTCCTCTAAAACTAAGATACACAAAATATGTGCAGGAAAAAAATGTACAGAAAAGACCTACAATAACATATGGTTTTTATATAGTCTACTAGCTTGCATACTTTTAATTTTTCTCAACAGATAGAATCTCATTGAAATAATAGATTACATTTTAGTTATATTCTTACTTACCACTTTAGAACAATTCCAAACTAAATGGCAATTTGTAACAAGTTTGATGTAAGGGTATGCAAAGAGTTTCAAGAATGTTTATGGTAGTCAATTTATGGTCGCATGATTTTTTCTTCTGTTCTGGAGCCAAGACGTGACAAAAGGAAATTTTTGTCAGGCACAGGAAAGTTATCCCACAGCTGTTCAGCCCAGAATAAACACACAGAGGCTTGTATTAATTATAATCTCTTTAGCCAGTGGCTTAGGCTCATACTTGGCTAGCTCTCTCTTAATTATAAACCCATATTTCTTAATCTATGTATTTATAAATGGCCTTATCTTACCAGAGAATGCTGGCATCCTATCTTCCTGTTGGCTACATAGCATTTTCTGGCAGCTGCCCTCTGTGTCCTCTCCACAGAATTCTCCTCCATTGGTAGCATCAACTATACTTCCTGCTTGACAACTGGCCAACCAATGTTTTATTCATCAACCAATGAGAGAACATATATACAGTATGATATTTCAAATAAGAGAACAAACATGAGTAAGGTTGCTATACTACAATAGTAAACATATCAAAAATATGACTATTTAAATTTGAGTCAGAAAGAAGAATAATAGAGCTGTTAAGAAAAGAGTTAATGTTGTGGTGAATGTGTCATTTATCATTTATTGAAGTTTTCCTGAGAGTTCAGAATGCAGAGCTAGCCAGAAGCCACAGAGCCAGGCAGTGGTGATACATAACTTTTTTCTTAGCAGCCACACTAGCTAGCAATAGAGCCAGGTGGTGGCACATACCTTAAATCCAAGGACTCAAGAGACAAACAAATGAATTTCTGTTACACCACTCTAAGCTACATGAAATTGAACCAGTCTAAAAGACAAGCAGCTCACACAAAGATAATCTCAGCAATTGGGATCACATGCCTTTAATCCCAGCACTTGTGATATACATGATAGGAGCATGTTCAATCTGGGGCATTTTGGTTTCCAGCCATGTTCAGATAATTAGTCACAATGAGGGCAGGATTGCTTCAGTCTGGGTAGAGGTAAGTGCTACTGATGGGAGATGTCATTCTGTATATGTTTCTCATACTGGTTAATGAATAAAACACTGTTGGCCAATAGGAAATGAAGATAAGTGGGACTAGGAGACGAGGAGGAAAGAGGAAGTAGTAAGAAGGGTCAAGATGGAGAGTCTGGAGAAAGCAGAATGCCGGCTGGCTCCCCGGTAAGAGAAAACCATGTGGAAATCCTAGATTAGCATAAATGGGTTAATAATTAATGCAGAGCTAGCTGATAAGAAACTAGTACCTGGCCAACAGTATTATATCAAATACAGAGTCTCTGTTTGTTAATTGGGGCTGGTGTGGCAGTGGGACAAGACTCCCAGCGGGAGGAAAATCTTTCTCCTTACATGCTACTGGCTCGGCTGCTTTGCTTCTCTTAGCTTTCAGCTTAAACCCAGTTATCTGTCCCTGTATTTTTATTTTTCATGTTACATAATGTTACACAACACTAAAAAATGATATGAGAAAACTTGAAGAGAAACTCCAGGCTGCTAGGCCATGCACAACAATCCTACCATAATTAAAACTCAATGCAAAATGTTGATAACAGCAAATACTCAACCCTATACGTTATTCTGTTACTTCTGTGAAAGCTACATATTCCAGTACGATGTATGTGCATATTCGTGTGTGTGTGCTTTGTGTGTGTGTGTGTGTGTGTGTGTGTGTATGTGTTGTGTGCTTTGTGTGTGCTGTGTGCTGTGTGCTTTGTGTGTGTGTGTGTGTGTGTGTGTGTGTGCTGTGTGCTTTGTGTGTGTGTATGTGTGTGTGAGTGATTAATTGGTAAGATACTTAGCTAAGAATTCCATATAATTATTAAGTGTTGATAGACCTCCCACTTTTTGACAGTGTTTATATGCCTAAAGATATTTTCTCATTAATATCAAAATTAAGGACTGTTGTGTTAATTATGTAAAAGTTTTTCCTAATCCTCTTCCTTTCATATTACACATTTTTAATTTTTTTTCTAAAATTGAAATACAAACTGTAGATCCAAACCCAAGCTATTTTAAGCCACTTCCTATAATTTTCCTTATAAATGATATGTTAAATATCATTATGAATGATTTAATGGAAAGGTGTCTAATGAGGAAATTTATCTACAGTTGTTCAATTTATACAAGTGGATTTTGCCAGCAACTTCATTCTGTAACTTGGAAACAGCTTTCTATAATTCAGTGAAAAAGACATAATTGGGTTTTATTTCCAAATTGAAACAGGTCCAGATGTGAGTGTATTGGTCTGACTTAAAGAGATAGTCTTGTTACCCATTTCATCTGAAACTCTCAACAATAAAAGATGACTCTCTGCTAGCCTTTCCTACAGGAACTTAGTCAACTTTATGATGCAGAAACCCAGGGAGCTTCCTTCATGCAACAAAGATTTATAAAATATATTTTAGGAACTGCTAAGTCTTCAATTTAGTATGGGATTACATGACTTTCATCAATTGGTCTGATGAAATGTGATGCTGTAACTTAGTCAGAGAATTAGATGAACAATATCTTGCCTTCATAATTTCTGAAATGCATCAGTGGCATCATAAATACATGTTATACACATTTCCAGACATTAAGGACTATGATTGAAGAGATGACTAATAGTTTTATTCATTATTGATGTATGCTTCAGTGAGTCATCCCTGAGAGAAATGGCATTAATAAGACACACATTATTAATAACATTCAAATATAATACAAAATGAGTTAGAAGCTATTTCATTGTGTTTATTGAGTTTTTTGGGGAAAAGCAGATAGCAAGTGGGAAGGAGGGAGGGATAGATGGCACTAAGGGTATGACACAGGACTTCATTACATTTTTCCCTTTTTCTTTCTTAACTCCATTCTGCCTTTCTTTTATAACTTTATTTTATGAATTCTAGGCTCCTGAAATATAAAGAGAACTGGAACCATGACATTCAATATGGAATGTGACTAGATTTAGAGTCTTTGTGGATTATTTTCATACCTCAACATGTGTTTCTCCTTTTTGTTTTACTAACGTACCCACGTACCCACAAACAGTGGTTAATGATACTTCAAAATTGTGAATTGTATTTTCAATAAAGTACATCAGAAAGTGATAACCATGATATGTGTATATGGTGCATGACAGCATATAGGGCCAGTATTGTGGGACCTTATTTTCCAGAAGCTTCCAAACTATTACATGGTTGTAAAAACTGACAAAATTTATGTAGCTAAAGAAAGTATCATACTATGCTGGCCTCAATATCTGTCTCTGATGATAAAGAAGGAGTGCCATTTGGGAAAGTCCTTCACCATTTATATCTACTATGCAATTTTCATAAACCGAGACACTCTATTTACATGTCATTGGATGGAATGTAGTGTAGGGTTCAAAAATCAGTATAGGTTAACTATTCAATCTTCCGAAATTATCATTTTCTTTAAATTAAATAACTATTGAATCCATTTAGTTCTGCCTCGTTCTGTTTAAGTGTGGGAACAAACTTTAGTTAGCAATCATACAATTCATGGTGTGCTGGCTAGACCTAAATCTATTGCACATATGCATACCTCATGTGTGAGCCAAATATTTCCTTTTGTTCCTTATCCATCATTTCTGTTTTCTAGTTTTTTGTACATTCAGGAAACCATTGTTTCTGTCTCTATGACTAAAAACATGGTCATAAAGTGTCACTTTTGGCAACCTTCTATGCCACCCAGAGTCTGAAAACATTATCAAATATTAGGCAGAATATCCTGTGGTTGACCATTAACATTGTGCCCCTGAGCCACTCTATACAGTTTTGTTTTGTTTTTGGAATTCCTTTTTTTTCTACAAGTTACACAGTATTCCACTCTTGAAAGATAGAATTGACAAGTGGTTGGCTGAAATCTGGATTCTGTTCAAAGGGTACCAGTTGTTATGGGTTCTAAAAAATAATGATCTTTGATTAGGTATTGAGACTAAGTTAGTAATTATTTTTTGTTTTGCTCTCTCCTGTAATAAATGATTATTAGAGTTTATTTAGAATTTAAAAGTTTAATTAAAGGAGAATTGAAGGGTAAAAACCATAAAAAAGGCACAATTACTCAAAAATATTTGGAATAAAATAAAATGGTATAGGAATTTTCACTGTTACAGAGAAAAATACCAGAGGTTTCCTGGACAAAATTTAAACTACTTTGCCAACCAGTTCCCAATTTCTCTGTCCAAACAGAAAGAATTTCATATCATAATTTGAAGTATTTTATTGTACCTGCTACTCCAAAAGCTTGATACAACATGCTTGGGGCCAGAAGCAGAAAACTAAGAACCTTTGAAGACAAAAAAAAAAGATGGTGTGTTCATATCATGCCCTTTCTATAAAGGCTCATGTATTTTTGTGGAAGGAAGGGTAGAAAGACAAAAAAAAAAAAAAAAAAAAAAAAAAATCAGTGGTTTACAGATACCTCAGGGTGTATTGAACACATGAGCTCAGAGTGACTGGACAACATATACTCGATCTGCACAAGCTCCAGTTGAGAAAACATGGCAGCATAGAAGGAAGAATAAAACTAAAACGGGGAAGAAATTTCATAAAAAACACATGACACACATGTATGACATTTTTAAATAATAAGGAAAAGGATATTTTTCAAAACAAAGATGGCTATTATTTCTCCAGAAGATTGTCTATGGCTCTCCAGATTCCTAGGATAGTAGCCTTTGCATAGAATAACCTTAAATCTATGAAACAAGAGCAAAAAATATAGAGAAACTGCCCCTTATTGAATTTTGATTTCCTGTGTGTGTGTGTGTGTGTGTGTGTGTGTGTGTGTGTGTGTGAGTGTGTGTGAGTGTTGTGTCCCTGATGTGGATTTTTCAGATGTACTCTATGTCAGCAAAGTCTGCTTAGAGTGTCTGCCAAGACTCCTCCTTCTAATTTGGCCCCAATGTCGGCCAACATGAACACAATACTGGTTGATTGTCTGGAGATAAGGAAAGTACAGTCTGCTGTGGTTTGACAACTCTGTCTTGTTAAATACTATCTTCTGGCCATTATGATGTTCAGACTCTGTCTTACTATAGTTCTATACAGAGAATCCACTGCTCCTCTCCTATGGAGATTTCCTTTTCCATTTGTGTGTGTGTGTATGTGTGTGTGTGAAGCTAAAATGAAAATGTAATATTTCCCTAAAGCCCACACATAGAAACAAGCTGGGGCCAGATGGCTTGTACACTTTTCTGGTGGAGTGCTGCCAGCTAATGGACAGCTCAGAATCTTACCATGTCTATTCTATACAGCATGAGGGCAGGAAAGAGTTGGCTGTTCTCAGTTCAGTAGGAGGAAGTTGCGGATTGTAGATTCTGCAAAAATGCTACCAGCATTCACTATAATATTACAGGAAGACTTTGCCATCCTTCTGAGGAAGATTTGGGAGGCTGTTTTGTTTTTTCAATTTCATGTGCATTTTAGGTATTGGTCCTTCATATGGCAATGCCCCTGCCAAAATAATGCACCTTCAAATAGGACTTTATCCCCACTTCACACATTCACTCAGGTTTTCTTCAGTTCTCCACAAATACAAGCATAAATAATCTCTCTCCTCTACCCTCTGCTATGTCTGTTACCTCTTGTTTCTAGTGCAATCAGTCTATGATGAGAAAGTAAGGGTCATTCTCCACCACCCTTTGCCCTAGTCCAACACTCATAACATTGCTAGGTTGTCAGTTGCCCTGTGACACCTGTTCTAAGAAATTGAAGTGGAGTCATGATCTTGCACTTTGTCTAATGGTTTATATTATTGTCAAGCTTGTATCAGTTTTCCTAACCCAATGTAAAGCTACTGAGTACAATCCCAAATGTCATTATTTTTTACTTGACTGCTTAACCAAATTTAAAGTTTGAATTATCTTGTGTAGGATTGTATTGACTATTCATTATAATAGCATTTTCATTTAAAATGGTTAATTTGGTTCTGGTTTTGAAACAGAGCTAAAAACATGTTAGGAAGCAACGAAAGAGTATACCAGAATGAGAAGACAATAGAAGAGAATTTTGTGTAGATGTTATTTACAAACAGCTGGAAACTTGGAGAGGCTGGGAGATAGAAAAAGAATTATCTTTAATCTAAGGGTTTCCTTCCTGGTTGTGTTCTAAGTCCCATGATGAATGTTATGGCAGTTTCTCTATTACTGAAATACAGTTTACAGGTCCACATATCACAGTTTGCCTTGCTTTCACGAGGTACTACGTAAATAACTCTTATATTTGTTTTCTCTTATCCTTGCACATAGATCATTTTCATCTGTCTTTCATGATTCTTTAGCTACTAAAATTACTTTCTGTGTGAGTTAAAAGCCCAATTCATAACTTCTTTTTCTTTCAGTACTGATTAAATTGAATTCGCTATCTTCCCTTTGCAATTATTGAAACATTTTCTTCCACACCACAGTTTTTGCTTGAGAATAACTAGTTGGTTTTACTTATTTGTTTATTTATCCTTCATGAAAGCAAATTAGTATAATTCAAGATGAATTAATATCTTTTTCCTTATACAAATTTTAACTCACATAGGGCTTGTAATAATTTTTACAGCTACATTTTCCCTAAAAAAAAAATCAAGGTAATTTGAAAAATTCTTAGTGCAAGTTGCCTGATTTTATGAGTCAACAATTCCCTGCAGTTTAAGTCTTTGACTTCATTGTCCTTGTGTTGCAGTGACTGTTGAATCATCATCTCATGTGACTTCTAAGGATCTGAACAAGAAACCAACAACTGCTATAATCATTTGTTCCTAACTCACTTTATGGTATTTGATTTTTATTTTGTTTACATAGATGTGACTGTAAACTCCTTCTTATATCCTTTTGAAATAGAAAATTGATTCATCCTGAAGGAATTGACACCATTTTGCTTCTGGCAGCACATAAAAACTGAGGCTAAGGCTGTAATATTAATTATTTCTTGCAAAGTATTGAAGTAAAATTAGTTTGAAACAGAGAATTGCTTTTCTGATGTGTCAAACTTTTAAATTTTATATGAACTAGTGATTTATATAGCATTTGGTTCATTAAATAATTAAAGGGAAATGTATAACCCCACACAGGAATTATAAGAAGAAAAAGGAAAGTAAATGTCTTAAGTCACATTCTTGAGATCAAACCCAAATGAATACAACCATGTGGTTTAGCATTCTGATATCTGCACTCTTTGAATGACAAGGGCTATTTTGCACAGTTTTAGCATTTAATTCTTTCACTGAAGGTCAAAAATAACCTTCCAAGTAAGGATCGCTCTACATTCATAGAACTTGAGTACTGTAAATTGTTCACTGGTTCAAAAATTTTGGCTACAAACTTATCTACAAAATATGTTTATGTCTGAATATATATTCAGTCTGATCCAAACAAGTTTCATTGTCACAAATGATATAAGAAATGACAAATAAACCAATCCTTAATGCATGTTGTATATCTGATATACGTAAAATTTATCAAAATGGTATAGTATATTAGAGTATACATTTAAGCTTTAAATTCTCACTTTCAATTTTTTTAAGTTTAATGATAATATGTGCATGTATGTGGGGGTGTGGGGCAGATAGCAGACAGGAGACAGAACATACAGGAGAGCGTGTTGGGGTACATGTGAATATAAATATATGACATATAAGTGACAGTTGAAGGACAGCTCTGTAGTGTTCTCCCCTTCCAACCTTAAGTGGTAGAAGTCAAGTTGTAAGTCTCATGTGACAAGGGTTTGTGCATTGAGCCATTTCAATGGAACCCAAGCTCTTTTTAAAACCTCAAAAGATCATGTGATCTAAAATTAGGTGCCCTAAATATATTATCTATTTTTTTTAATTTTTTATGCAATATATTTTGATCATGTCTTCTTGTTCCCCTAACTCCTCTGAGTAAATAAGGTAAGATGAAAAGGAAGCAAACAGAGAAAACAGAATTAGCAATCTCTTCTAGTACTCTCACTCACCACTATACCACAAATCATCACTCCTGTTTCCAATCCACCAACCCCAAGTTCCACCTCAAAATCTGTTCTTTTCCTGATCCCAGGAAGATCTAAATGTCCTCCTTCGAGCCCTTCTGATGGGAGATGTCATTCTGTATATGTTTCTCATTCTGGTTAATAAATAAAACACTGTTGGCCAATAGGAAAAGAAGATAGGAGGGACTAGGAGAGAATGAGGAAAGAGGAAGTAGTAAGAAGGAGTCAAGATGGAGAGTCTGGAGAGAACAGAACTGCTGTTCCTCTGCTCTTGGTAAGACCACATGGAAATACATAGAAACAGGTTAATAACTAAGACAGAGCTAGCCAATAAGAAACTAGTAACAGCCCAACAGCATCATATCAAATACAGAGTCTCCCTGTGTTAATTGGGGCTGGTGCGGCAGCGGGACAAGACCAGTGGTGGGAGGAAAAACCTTACTCCGTACACCCTTCTTGTTACTTAGCTTCTCTGGCTCTGTGCATTATATAAAGTGTGTGGCTGTCATTTTCTTTATAGCTAAAATAACATTGTAAGTGAATTCATTCAATGTTTGTATTTCTGGATCTGAGATACCTTAGTCTGAATGTTTTTTTATAGATCTGTTCATTTGCATGAACATTTTACAATGTTGTTGTTTGTTTCTGTTTATTTGTTTGTTTGTTTTTGCAATACTCCATTGTATAAATGTGCCATATTTTACTGTATCCATTCTTTGGTTGAGGGACATCTAGGTTGTTTCTAGTTCCTGGGTATTATGAGTAAAGCTGTTAATAAACATAGTTAAGCAAATTTCCTTGTGGTATGACTGAGCATGCTTTGGGAATATTCCCAAGAATGGTATAGCTGAGTTTGAATCAACCATCATATTGGTTGTACAAGTTTTCAGTCTCATCTACAATGGAGGAATGATACCATTGCTCCCTCGTGTTTTTGACAGCATGAGCTGTCACTTGTGTTATTTATCTTAGCCATTCTGACATGTATAAAATAAAATCTGTAATTTTGATTTGAATCCCTGATGGATACAGATATTAAGGATTTCTTTAAGCTTTTCTCTGTAATTGGAAATTCTTCCGTTGAGATCCATGTCACTCTTATAAATAAGATTATTTGGTTTGTTGATGTCTAGCTTCTTCAGTTCTTTATAAATTTTAGAAAGTAAATGTGAGACATAGAGTAGGTGAAGCTCTTTTTTCATTCTGTCAGCCTGTGTTTTGTCCTATTGATGGTGTCCTTTGTCTTACAGAAGATTTCCAGTTTCATTAGGTCAACAGTATTCAAACCCAGACAATTCTTTTTTTGTTTGAAACATATAGTTTTATACAGTTCCTTTTTCTACAAGAAAAGTCTCTCTGTGGAAAGACAGACTTTGACAAAGTGCTTTTCACATCTCATTATACCATACTTCTTTCACTGATATAAGCTCTTATGTTTGGTAAGTATTGATCTCTCTGTCCAAATTTAGTATTGTAATTTTTCTTTCTTGGAGCATACCAGATCCTGCCATAGATTCTATGTTTGGTGTCCGTGAGCTTACTCACAACAGTTGGTACTATGTATATTCTTTTCTGTGCACGTATACCCTACTCTCCTCTTGAGAACTGTAAGGCATGGTTAATGTTCCAAGTGTTGTTTTTTCATATGTACCTAACTATCTCTATTGATTTAGAAAAGATCCCAGGATTGGTATTTGTAGTTAGTATTGCATTTAATGTTGCATTTAAAATTGTTTATTAGGTTTTTCATGACAACAAGAAACAACTGCTACTAGCAACACCAATTTAGTCAGAGAGGAAGATGGGCATCAAAGAAACTTGTTATGAAGTTTGCCTTCAATATGGCATGGATAGCCATTTGGACAAGAAACCCCTCTTGCTTGGACTGCTTAACAGCATGTTGCACAATGACATCTCCCATCATCTCCTTTTTTTCTGTCTAAAATAAAAAGAAGAGTTTTAACCTTAACATAGCACAATATATAACAAAATAATTATCAAATAAGAATCACAGTTAACAATATTTAGTCCATTAGCATTTAGCAAGATTTAAGGAAAATATTCTATCATCTATGCTATCTTTGTGAGTCTACAGACCTATATGTAACTTATCTTTAATCCTAACAAAAGAAAACTATAAACATAACTATCTGTCTTCAACTCAATCAAAGACCACAGAATGATAATACACTATATCTAGAATTGACAGAGACAACTCGCCTGGTCAGTCACCCAAAGTTCTACTGTAATGTTCCATCTTCAGCCTATAGGCCATAGTCTGTCTGGCAGACTCCTCAGCAGAGCAGGAAACTTTAAATTGTCCACCTATATTGGCAGTTTTTCAGTTAGTTTTCTCTGTGTCCTGCAGATTGTCTGGCAGACTCTTCCATGAAGCAGAAACCCTGTAGCCATGCCCATCTTGAATCAGCAGTCACTTTTCTGTGGGTCCTCTATGTTTAGTTTATAAGCATAAAGTCAAACAGTCCAGACAAGAGTAGTATATTGTCCAAATGGCTAGTTTTGCCATATTGGAAGTAAACTCCATAATGAGTTTCTTCGATGTCCATCTTCCTTTCTGATGCAGGTGGTTGTGCCAGGAGCAGTTGTGCCCCACTGTTACGAAAATTCCTAAACCATTGTGAATGCCATATTCTTTAGATTTTTGAATGTATCTCAAATACATCTCTATATATCCAGAAATCCTAACTAACTTAAGTTTTGACTATTATATGTAACTAACTATAATCAGTACTAAATTATACATTACATTTCTAAATGAGCTACATAAACACAATATCTAAACAAGAGGAGAAATATTCATATCACAAAATTGACCTTAAATTTTTATTAATGAATGAAAATCCATTCCAAAACACAGTATTTCTATACCATAATTCCCCTTTTTATCTTTAAATAGAGATTGGTTGTGATCATTAACCATTTATAACCAACCCCATTTAAATGAAAACAAACATTTATAAATAGTATTTGGAAACTTGGCGTTGTTCTTTCCAAACTGCTTCCTGATGGTAGGGGGCACTGTAATAGGAATCCTAAGAGGATGCAGAAATCCTGACTATAGTGGTCTGTAAGTCTGCCTTGTACTAGTTGTTTTGAATGTTGGATCACTTGGAACACTGTTTCAGGTGGTCTTGCTTGATCAAACCATGTTAGTCTAGAAGGAGTCCACATCTTTTTATTTTCTGTGGAAACAAAAATAGAAATTATTTTCCCAAGTAACCTATCCTTAGACTTAAAATTTAAAGTCAAAGCAATTTTAAAATATATAAATTGGATTAGTTCAGCAGCATTGATAATCAAGTATATTGTGGCAATCATGTTTTCTTTAGCAATTGAGCAATTTAAAGAATACAGAATAGCATACAGTATCCATAATCTCTCTGGGCTTTCCATCTTTTCATGGTTTTTTTATTACTCTATTCATTTACTCTGTACACCAGATTTATTTTGAAATCAGAGATCCATTTGCCTCTGCCTCCTGTGGCTGGAATTAAAGGTGTGTGCCATCACACCCAGCTGCTCGCTGCTCTCTCCACCTATTCATACACACCACTGAATTGTTAGCAATGATTCTTTTTTTTAATTTTATATAACCAAGTCCATTTAAATGAAAACAAACACTTATAAACAATATTTGGGAATTTGGGCATTGTTCTTTCCAAACTACTTCCTGCTGGTAAGGGGTGCTGTCATGGGGGATTCGAAGAAGATTCAGAAATCCTGGCTATAGTCTCTAAGGCTGCTGTGTCCAGCTGTTTTGAATGTAGGATCATCTTGTACTCTGTTTCTGGTGGTCTGGCTTGATTAAACCACATTAGTCTGGAAGGAATCCACATCTTTTCATTTTCTGTGGAAACAAAAATAGAAATCCTTTTCCCCAGTAACTTGTCCTTGAACTTAAATTTTGGAGTCAAAGCATTTTTTTATTTTAATTTATTATTTTACATGTTGATCCCAGTTCCCTCTCCCTCCCAACCTCCCTCTCTCACTCCCATCCTCCCTCCCTCCTTCCCTCCATTTTACCCTCTCTGCCCTCTCACATGCACTCTAACCACCCTCCCATCCCCCCACCCCAATTCCATATGTAGGGGAATGTCATCCAGTAGGGGTCATGTAGGTCTGACAGGTCATGTGAAATAGAGACAGAAGATTTAGCCTGGTTAGGAATAGAAGACAGGAAAGAGGGAGAGGGAGAGAGACACAGAGAGAGAGAGAACATAAAAGAGGGAGCCAATATTGGTTTGAAGATAAAATTGAACACAAAGAAAGGTCTAGAGAACTACAAGACTGCTGCCAACTAACAATTTGAGCTTCCGTGGAAAGGCTATCATAAATGCCCTTCCCGGAGAGTGAGATCAACAACTATCTTATCCACAGAGCCCTCAACTAATGCCTGTTGGAAACAGGAGCAAACACCCATACATAAACAGAGTCGAAGTGAACTCAGATGCAGAGGGAGAGGACAAGACCAGGTGGCAGAAACACATAGAGACAGCTTACCTGAACAAGGAGGAGTTAACAGGCCACCAGACTGATAGCTGGGAAGCCAGCATGGGACTGACTCAGGCCTCCCTGAATATGGGTCTCAGCCAGAATGACTGAGCAGTCTAAGGGACCTCAGACAGTGGAAACAGGATGTATCCCTGGTGCACAAAAGGACTTTGCAAACATATCCCCCATGGAGGGATAACTGCCTTAATCTAGAGACTGGAGAGCAATGCTTCTTAAAAACCCTTACGGTTTTTTGCCCACTATGATGAGTCCTGAAACCTCCCTTAAAGAAGCTGCACTAATCTCTGCTTGTCTCTAGAAAAACAGAGTCCAACTGAGAAAAATGCTGTTACTAAGAAGCCTTGCTTGTCTCTGTTCTTTTGTTTCTAAAACCCTTTTTTAAGCTTTTATTAAGTTTTAAGTGAAAATTCTTATTAGCTACGTTGCAGTGCCATTTTGTTACAAGCATTCCCCCTCCCCCTTGCTGGCTAGTTCCTACAGCTGTTTCAGAATGAAACTGGCTTTCTCAAGAATGCTGGATGCCATTATTTGTTGTTCAGATTTCTCTGATGGTCAGAAAAAAGCTAAGTTTCCTTTGATATGGAAGGTTGTTATGAGTGACTTTGATTTTACTTCTGGACAACCAATCAAGGTCTAGTGCAAAAGTGTGTCCTAAGAAATGTTTTCTGGCAAATTCTGTTTAAGAGAGAGTATAGAATAAACTAGGTTAATATTCAGCATATGCATAAGTTGCTGTCTGTGAGAGATATTTCTATCATTTGTTAGCATAAAAAGATGCTTAATATAGGTTTCAAAATATCAAAATTAAGCGAACAGAATCTTTAAACTAAGTGTTGAATCTGCCAGTCTTGGTTTAACAAATACATCCAGAATTCTTTGCTTTTCATATGCTCAGTCATCCTCATTAGACATAGTATACAGGACTTGACATACCACCTGCTACTAAAAACCTCAAAAACAGAATGTAAGTTGAATGGTGATTATTAGGGGCTAGAGAACTTTATATTATATGGGTAGAGAGAAAGACAGTATCCAAAGGGTCTAGATTAAATAGGAAGAGTAAGTTCAATCTATTGTAGTAATAGATGAGTCTGTGTACTGAGAATATACTAAGCTATTGAAACATGATGAGTCAATGTTGTCTCCACAAATGTTATAAGTATGTAATGAAAAAACAATGACATTTGTATTTAACCATTAAGCAATGTAACCACATACACTCAACATGCTGTGGTGAACACAATAAACACATGATTTCTCCATCTATTTAAGAGACAGTTTTCAATGCATTGCAATCCAATTTAAAGACTAAGTACAAAATCAAAGAAAAGAAAACAAACTATACTTGGTTTCCAATGGGAGAGTCAGAAGGGTAACTGTAGTTTTGTGTTTGAGAGGGCAACAGACTCCTTCTTTAAGGGTTTATGGAGAAGGAAATCAGGCCAGGCTCAGTATGAGACCTTACATCTTCCTTCCCCACAGTTACACTCCAATTAGTCTGCTCCTTTTATTTCATTATCACATTTTAATTTCAGTACCACAGATGTTACCCTGAATTATGTTATCATGTTCAAGTACATTTTTTTTAAATCATAGCACTTTCCAAAATTAAAAAAAAAACTGTTTAGCTCCTGTTTGTATGTGTTTTCCATTCTTATAATGAAGAAAAGAAGTCAGATTTCTCTCTGTGGCTGAATTATTTGTAATTTTCAAAGCTACTATCAAGTGAATATTTTCCACTGACGTTTTAAGTAGTAAGGCAAGAGACTGGAATACAAACTTTCATAATTTTGCCACTATCGTAGTGAATGTCTATACTATTGGTACTCTGACTATGTATCTGTTTGTGTAACGGTAAGCTTTGTGGCCAGTGTGCTGTGATTTTCATGAGAGGTGTCAAGTAACATGTGTAATAGCCTTGAGGCCAGTTGAATTCTTAGTTCATCTATAATAAAAAGCTTAAATAGAAGTATTTTTTCAGGCCTCTCTTATCCTTCTTTAGAAATAACATTTTTCTTCAGGTTAAATTCTTAGAAGAAGGAGAAGCTCTGTTATACTGGATCTAACCTTCTTATTTGTTAATTTAGTTTATCCATATCCAAGGAGAAAAAAAAATCAAGTTGCAACCTAAAACTGTAAATTATCCCTAGCCTTGCTATCCATATTTATTTCACAAATCATTTAATTTCTGATGTCATTTTCTGTTGGTATGAAAGACAGTGACTATATAGCAATAGATTCAACAGAATCACTGAATAATGACTTGACAGTAGTGATAGAGAGTGCACACACACACACATACACACACACACACACACACACACACTATTGTCCCATTATTTTTGCACAGAAAAGAAGGTATAATTTCATTCACATTGACCAAATGATTCAAGGAATTAATTGCTTGCATGTAACAAAAACAATAATTACTTTTATTAAGATGACAAATTACGATGATTTTTGTTAAGAACAAATGAAAATAATATTTTAAAATATGTATATTGTGGAATTGCTTTGTGGAGCTACTTAACATAATTATTACAACATAGACTAAAAATTTGTGTCTTTTTGAGAAACATCTTCTATTTCATCACCAGAGCCATTTAGCCAATAATCTACCCTCAGGGACAATTTATCTAACATTTTTTTAAACATGGATTTTCTATAAATTCTTTGGGAACGTCACATCACACACTCCAATCCCACTTATTTCCCAGTCTCTCTATATCTTCCTCACTTCCTTAGTATCTCCCCCAAGAGAAAATTTTTAAAACATATTAATTAAAAACAGAAAAACAAACCCCAAAAAACAATCCATGCCTCTATTTTCCTACCTCTTCAACACTTCCTCTTGTGTCTTATAGGAGCTGCTTCGCGTCACATAGAATACTCTTTTGTGTACTCAAAATTTACTTGCAAATATTCATTACAGTAAGTTCTTGGTTTGGTTCAAGTCCTGTGGTTTCTGGTACACCATTAATAATGGGCCCTCATCTAAATGCCTTTTGGATATCTTGCCATAGCCCCACATGGAAATCATGTGGCCAAAGTTCTCAGGAATAGTCTCTTCACCTATGCTGGCAGGTCATAGATAGGGTAGATTTGGGGGTGAGCCAACTCAAAGCCCAGGATGTAGGTCTGTGTGGTAGCTGATTTAGTCAGTTAGGGACAATAGGACTGGTCCCCTCCAGAGAGTGGTGCGGTCAGTTCTCCGGTGCCCTTGGTCTTGGAGTGTAGGGCCAGCTCACCTGTGAAATGCAGGGCCAGCTCTCCTGGCACAGTGGATATCATGGAGTGTGGCCAACTATCCCAGGGCCAGCAAATGGTGGTGCAGTCTCAGCCTGGTCCTGGGATTTCAACAGGCATAGTTCTAATGGCCCCCTGTGGTAACATAGGAACAGAGATTAATAAAGGACCCCAGATTAAGCTCGACCAGGGACTTAGCCACAGCCCTCAGAAGCTCAGAGCTGATAGTAGCTGATAGTAGCAAGGACTTTACCATAGACCTCTGAGAATATACATCAGATGACAATTAATCATTCAGGTGTTGACCCAGCAGATATAACTCTCTGATGGCAAAAATCTCATCAAGCAAGGATTACAGGGCCACAGACTCTGAAAACTGGTTGCTTCTGTTTGTAATTTTTCCATAATTACAGAAATGGGTATTTTTCCTACTTTTTCTGTGTTTATCTCATGAAAATATTTCATATACAGAACATATAATAGCCATGAATGGTCAAGAAGATAATTTCTGCTTAAGCTTTATAATTATGATAGTCAGAAATAATACTAGGATAATTTTCATTATTTAAACTGACATAGGAAAATAATAGTTCTCTCAATCACAAAGCTAGTTTTAGACTTCAGAACAAATTCAAAGCAAACTGAATGCCCTGGAGATGAATACACAAGGACGAACTCCCAAGTGTTTACTGCTGAATTAAGAGCAAGCATGAAGCTACTTTGATAGGCATAACCTCCTGCAATAATGGGCTTTCTGCATGTGCTCCCAATGTCAAGTTTCAGCCAACTAACTGTTTATTGTTACAGTTTCAATGTTACTTTCTGTCTGGGAATCCTGAGCTATATGTATGGCCAAGCATTACTCACTGGTTGGTCATTGTGACATCCCTAACCTGAGAGATTCTGTGTAACCAGTATGACTCAGTTTCTTATTATTTATTCAAGATGTGCTGTGTGACTCTGAAAGTGTGATTGATATTTGTACAGAGGCATTGATGTACAATGAGGGAGGTATGAGAGAAGAGTGAGAATTTGCTGAAAGGGAGATATGGCTGGATATACAGAGAGAGAAGTGTGAGAGATGTAAGAAGTATAAGAGAGGAGAGAAAAGATGTAGTTGAGTGGGTAGAGAGATATAGAAGATGCAACAGTATAGAAGACCGATGTATATGTAGGAGAGATGTGTGTGGAGGAAGACGTATATGACTGTGTGGAGAATGCAGCTATGGAGAAAGATGTGACCGCATAAATAAGTGTAAATTATGTAGCTGTGTAGAATGTAACTGTGCAAAAAAATAGATGCATGGATGTGTAGGAGAGAGATATATGCATGTAAAGGGAGATATGTAACTGTATGTAAAGAGATGTAACTATGTGTTTCCTTATTTACCATCAGATATAAAGGTCTACCCCTCAGACAGAAGAATTTTTCCTAAGTCCTAGCTACTCTGTGGGCATTCTTTTTGCTATCCTGGGTGCAGTACTGGGAACTGGTCTTAGGTGAGCAGCTCTTGCTGCATTTCACTATTGGGTGGCAACACAGGCTACTAAGACCATGTTCTCCTGCAACCGGGAACTGTATTGATGCCTCTTGCTTTTGTTACCACTACAGGTTGTGAAGATTCCCAGTATCTGACGCACCACTTATATTCAACTTTTAAAACTATGTAAAGCATTGTTGAATTAAAGGATAGAAGGTAGGGGAATACAACAGAGTGTAGAGGGAATAAAGAAAAGATGTGGCTTTAGTAATTAAATTATATTCTCAAAATAAATAAAAAAGAATATATGTGACTTGGAAAGATTTTTTTCAATTATGAACACTTGCTGCTTTGCAGATGGTCTAGGTTAGGTTACCACTACCCACAATGACTAGCTCATAACAGCCTCTTCGAGGAGATTTAACATCTTCTTCTGGCCTCCATGGAACCTGCTATATGGTACACACACACACACACACACACACACACTCACACACACACACACACACACACTCATGTGTGCATACATACACATAAACATACAGAAATACATATATATGTTTATGTGTATGAATATATGTATATATACAATCTCATGCCCACTTATAAAAGTAAAATTTTAAAAATAAAAAGTAATTAAGCATATATGTGTCTGATTAATGTGTTCAAGGCAACATTTGTCTTAAGAAAATACTATTATATTGTATGAACAAAATATTTTATCTTTTTATCTTTTTATAGATACAATTGACTCATATACTGGTTATTTTGAGTAATGCTATAGTGATCAATGAAGTAAAAATTTGCTTTAAAAATTTAATCTTATTGCCCATGAGGACAATTAAAACTCTATTTATTTTCAACTATTAACTATATCCTTTTGGCTAAATTTAAAATTGCAATGCGCAACGTATTCTCAGAATTATTTAATATACCTACGGCCAATAAGTCTAAGTTATCCACTAGTATAAAGGCAGACTGAAATTTCTACTTCTGTGTAATAATCCCTGTAATTTTAGTCTTATCATAAATATCTTTTATATCAATTAATTAGAAAAATCCAGTGATAATGTAAATTTAATAAAGAGGCTGTATCTTAACTCATTCTCTTTCATTTCAAGAAATTAACTTTCAGTTGGAACTTATAATTCCTAGAAACAAGATTTATGTAATATAACATGTATTCATCATTTCTAAAATGTCCTTTACAAATGTATTTCTTAAGATAATTCCAAATGGAAGAAGTAGTCTATCTTTAAAACCGAGAAACTTGTAAAATAATAATACATATTTTGTGATTTTGTGCAAAACATTCAGACAGATGACAGTTTTTAGAAATCCAATCTCTTAGAAAGTTGTAATTTCATTTTTTTGTATATATGTTGTCTATGTTGGTAATAAAGAGCTTTCAGAGGTCAGAGGTTGACTTGTGGTCATTGGTTCTCTCTTTTTTTTCATATTGTTTCTGAGGTCCTAACCTAGATGCCAGGATTGAGGATGATATTTACATATTGAAATACTTTACAGCTCTGATTTGAATCATTGGACCAATGTGCCCATCTATTATTCATTTTGAAATGAACAAATTGATGTTGGTACTCTTAAGCTATTGCATTAGTTCTACATGATTATTGTTGCATACAGATTTGTTTTGAAGCTCAACCTCAGAATAATCATCTGAAAATATAATGAAAAACAATGAGATAACACCTCATTCCACTATGAAACTAAATCATCAAACCACACAAACAACAACAAAAACCCAACAAACAAAAACATGAGGAAGAAGTTTTGACAAGAATGTAGACAAAAGGGAACACCTGAACAATTCAAGTAGGGGTATAATTTAGTACAACTATTATAAACAATTGTATGCCAATTTCTCAAATTATAAAAAAAAATATGACCATCATATTATCCAAAAAATGATATCAGTGTGTTGAAGGGTCATTAGTCTTTAAATATTCAATCCAGTGCCAAAAACCAAAACATGGAAACACCATCAGTATCCATCATGTGATGAGTGAATGATAAGAGTGATTTTCTGAGTACATGCCATATATCAGGATGTCACTCAGCCACAGATAAAAAGAAATCCTACACATGCAACAGCATGAATAAAACTGAGGAACATCATGTTGATAGAAGTGAATCAGACACTATAAGAAAATACTGAATTGTACATGTACATTAAGAATATTAAAAAATATGTCATAAAACTTGAAAATAGAATAATAGTAAAAAGACTAGGAAAATTATGGAGCGTATGTCAAGCAAAATGGGTGATCAATGATTCTTGATTTTAGCTACATTAGGAAAGTCTACAGCTGCAAAGTAGAGTGATACTAGATAAAAATTATAGTGTTTTCAAAAGCTATCATACAGAAATGTTAAATGAAATATTGTGGTGATAGAAATGTTTAGCAGGATTTCCTATATTAAGACCTCATATTGTCACATGACATTCAATATGTGAAGTGTATATAACTAAGCAAATTTAAAAATATTAAATATAATAGTTGGTTATTTAGTTAGCTTAACTTTCATTAGCCAAGGAAAAAAGAAGAGTGCAGTTTTCTTCCTTCCCAGACTTGATAATTAGTAAAACAGAAAATCTTCTGTCCCAAAGCATCTTTATCTGTACAATGAAATGGGTATATAGTGTCTTCTCAGCATTGTCTCCTTCTATCTACCTGCCTCATAATCTGTGTTCAGATAGCTAACATGACAGTGGACAAAAGGAAAAAAGAGAAACCAAACAAGTTCTGCCATTATACAGAAAAATTCAAACAGGAACATAAGACTCTATCACAAATGAATCCTAACTCAGGCCCCCAATAATGGGTGCATTCCATTAGAAAGCATTGGAGAATGCTGGTAACACAGACCTAGGTGAGAACCAGGGGCCCTCTGTAATATCAAATAACTTCAGGCATAGGTTTGCAATTCCCAATACATCTTTGATTAACAATAATAAATTGTATTGTCAGATATTTTTGGAAAATTGACAAAATGATTGGAGAATTTTTAGAGTTTTTTAACATTATGGATGTCATATTTATTGAAAACTAATAGAAGAGCAGAAGCTAAGAAACTATTGTCAAAATGTTGTGGTTGTAGGAGCAGCAGACTAGTAAAAGACTGAATTGTCTCCCACATTCTACTTCTTAGTCTGAATATTCTTGCCTTGTTGCCTGTGAGTTTTAGCCATGACCATCACCATCCTGGTCTTTCTTGCTCTGTCTTTTCTTTTTCTTTTTCTTTCTTTTTTTTTTCCGGGACAAGATCTCCTGAGCAAATTTGGGAGCATGTGGGGGCGGGGAGTTAGTAGAAAGAGAATGTGAGAAGAGAAGAGGAAAACATGAGGGAGCAGGAAGATTGAGTCAGGGGAATAACAGAGGAGAGCAAGAAAAGAGATACCATAATAGAGAGAGCCATTATAAGTTTAAACAGAAATTTGACACTAGCAAAATGTCCAGAGATCTACAAGGATGACCCCAAATAGGAATCTAAACAATATTGGAGAGGCTACCTTAAATGCCCTTCCCCTATATTGAGGTTGATGACTACCTTACATACAATTCTAGAGCCTTCACCTAGTACCTGATGGAAGCAAAAGCAGACACCCACAGCTGAACACTGACCAGAACTCCAAGAATCCAGTTGTAGAGAGGGAGAAGGGATGAACAAAGGGGTCAAGACCAGGCTAGAGAAACTCACAGAAATAGCTGACCTGAACAAGGAGGAACTCATGGACCCCAGACTGATAGCTAGGAAACCAGGATAGGACTGACCCAGACACCCTGAACGTAGGTGTTATTTAGAAGGACTGGGCAAGTATATGAGGCCTCTGGTAGTGGAACAGAATTTATTACTAGTGTAGGAATAGACTTTGTGAACCTATTCCACCTAAAGGGATACTCTTTCAGCCTAGACACAAGAAAGAAGGCCTAGGAACTGCTCCAAATGATATGACAGATTTTGAAGTTGCCCCATGGAAGTCTTCATCCTCCCTGGGGAGCAAAAGGGGATGAGATAGGGGGTCAGTGGGGAGCAGCGGAAGAGGAGAGGGAGAGGGAATTGCAGTTGATATCTAAAACAAGAGTGCTACTCACATGGATAAGTATAATGGAAAAAAGGAGAGAATATATAGGTTTTTAAACTTGTTTTATTATGATGTTTTAGCTTTGTAAAAAAAAATAATAAATGCTATGTTTTATTCCTGAATGACATTTGAATGAAAAGCAGTATTTGGTAAGTAATAATTTGAAGCACAGCATGGCCTGGGAACTTATTACCCAATTAATTTTGAAGTTTTAAGGAGAAAAAAGATACAGCCTTTCTCCTCACAGGCTTTAATTCTCATAGTAGAGTTATGTCCAAATAGCTAGCTAGAGCATAAGGTTGAAAGTAATGTATTTTACAGGACAAGGATGCATATAGAAGTCAAAGAAATTAAATAATATTAAATAAATAAGTTAAATAATATGAAGTCATAGGAAAAGGATGGATGGAAAGTTTAGGCTCAGATATACTGAGGACATCCTTTGGTATTTGCTGAAAGTGTTGGAAAAGGTCACAGACAAGCAACCCATTTTGGCTTTGACAACTTAGCCCCTCCATATGTCACGTGTCCTCTGAAAAATCAGAAGAAATATTAGGTAGGATAAGTGAGACAGGCAATCTAGAGATAAAGGAACACTGTACTTTGTTCACAAAGCCTCTGTGACAACATGGCATTGTATGACAAATCAAACAGGGGTAAACTAAGAGCCTAGAGAAGTTTCAGTCTGACTCTATCCTTAGAAAGTAGCTGCTTCTTAATTTCTGTGAATAGAAACACCTGGAAAAATCTCTGTTTCTGTCTAGTAGATGTGCCCATTGGAGAGAATGAGGTGTTCGAGGCTCCCACTATTAATGTGTGAGGTGTGATAAGTGATTTAAACTTTTGTAATTTTCTTTAACAAATGTGGGTGCTTTTGTATATGGGACATAGTGGCTCTTATACATTTATGGAGACAATGTTTGGTGTAAAGTTATGAATTACTTTCTGAGAACTTTGTCCATCGTCCAATGCATTGAGTCCTTATTTTAATGAATTAGTGTATTCATTACTCAAGTAGTTAGTACCATTTCCATGAAGTCTTGGTTAACACTTTCCTGGAATATTTCTTGATAACAAGAACTGTGGTGTCTCTAAAATTTTGGTCAGTTTTGTTTGAAAGCGCTTTGTCTAATTGGGGTTTATTTTCCTTTCATAGACATTTCTCAGTTTCTGCATGTTTTTAATGGATCTAATTTCATTGACCTTTTAGAAGGATTCCGAAGTGTTGTACTTTCCACAGTATGAATAAATATTTTTATTCTGGTCGTTGTATGGAAATATCTCCTTCAATTTCTGAGTTTGTATTTTGTAACTTTCATTAGTGGTTTTCTGCTTACTTAATCAATTTATACACAGAAATATTTTTTGTAACTATTCTGGATGTGATTTCTTTCATGAATTCTTTATGGGAAACATCCTTACTTCTTTAATAAAATGGTATACTTCTTTCATAGTTACTTGATTTCTTACAACTTAAATAGATCTAGATATCTTCATATGAATTGCTTAAGTTTCCTTAGAAAGTAAATTATTTCACCTGTCAACAGAGATGTTCTAACTTCCCCAATTACTGTGTCTTTTTTTTTTAACTATTTTTCATCTGCCTAATTGAACTGGCTAAGACTCCACTGTTACAATGAAAAGAATTTTGAAAAATATGTATTCTTGTGCCAACTGTTAGAAAAGCAATTTCCCTTAAGATGATCTTAGCCATGAGGAAGTTATATGTAGCATGCATTATGTTTTGGTGCTATGCTTCCCAATTTAGCTGTAGAAATTGCTTTTTAGAATGAACAGGGGTTGAAATGTATTAAATGCACAAATAACTATTGAGATCAACATGTGGATTGACCCTTCATTCTGAATATGTGACATATTTCATATTTGTATGCATGTGTTGTTTATACTTGAATCACTGAGAGAAATTTTACTTGATCACAGTATTGTTGCACATACTGATTAAACTTGATTTCTGAGATTTAGTTTAACATGATTTGGAGATATATTAAAGAAGGAAACAGTCTGTTTTGTTGCTTGCCATTATACCCCTTTCTAACGTTGGTTTCAGAGTAATAATGACCTCGTTACATAAATGAGTTTGAAAATTTACTTCAATTATAAAAATATTTTGAGATTAACCTGTGTTTTTATTTAAAAAAAATGATGAAATTCAACAGTGAAGCTAGCATTTCCTGCTATTCTTTTGTTGGAAGAAACTTATAACTTATTTAGCTTCACCACATATGTAGCCCAGATTGCCACTAACAAAAAAAAAAAAAAAAAAAAAAAGAAAAGAGAAAAAAAAATGTGTGTTAATCCCCTTGCTTCAGCCTTTTTAGTACTGTAATTACTGGTGGGAGTTACCATAGCAATTTTATATTCTGTTTTCAAATAGACCCCTCAATTAGCACATAGTGATCTTAATTTTTATAATTTTTTACAATATAATTTTCAGCTGACTATTTATTCATTATTTTGCCTTCCTTTCCTTCTCTTTCAGTCAGTTATATATTTTATTATTTGTTTTTATACAGTATCACAATATGTAATTTGGTTAATAATAAAATTTTGTTACTATTCATATATTTTTAAAAATACTATTTGATTTTTCTTTCCCATTTATGTTTATGGTTTTTGATTTGATGGCATTTGCATATTTTATTATTTTGACATATTTTCTTAGTTATACCTGTGTATATGTTTCTCTAGTTAGTTTTGTATTTCTTTGGATTTTAAAATCAATGCCGCCTTAACTCAAATGGCATATTGCTTTCTTTTCTTGCAAGAGTCTAAGGTATACACAGGGTTTGTCTTTCATTTTGTGGGCTCAGCGATTAGAAAGTTGTGTGGCATATGGAAATTCTAATTGTTATGAACGGTAAAAACAAGAGGAAATAAGTGAATGAATAAATGAATTACAAAAAATTTTCCCATTTGATTAACAGATGTTTCTTCTATAAAAAACATAATTTAACTTCTCATAGTTCTCACATCATAATCCCATTCTGTGAACTAGTACCTAATGTGTCCAAAAACCAAGACTGCTTATGATAGACATATCTAATAAATAATTCTTAATTAAAGATACAGGTTGCAATCTCATGCAAAATAGAACCTAGTAGGAATAAGACAGAAATGCATTTATTCTTCAACATACCTGGTGTGGTTTTCACAGTATGAGGGAGTAAGTCTTTAAACCATTGTATTAGGTTGTCATATGTTCTGGAATAAAAATTGCAGTGTATGTTAAGATTCCTCCTGGTATCCCTCTGTGCATTATACATGACTGTTTCTCAGTAGGACACTCTAATAGGAGTATTCTCATCTTGGATTTGAAATGTAAATATCAATTTCTCATGGAAAATGGAACCCTAAGATTATTGTTTTTAAAACTTGTCTATCAGTTTGTTCAGGAGAAACAGGGACTTGAATTATATTAATATCTTCAGAGAAAATAAAAGGATTTGAAAAATCTGTTATTCACCTTTCCATGCACCTCCTGATAGACAGGAAATTTTCAGAATTTAAATTAGACATAATAGATACATTTTAGAGAATATTGTTGTAAATGATCCACCATTAGAATGAAAATATATACAAAGCCTTAACAGTTTATATCTCAGGATGATTTTGAAATTTAATATCAATGAAACAATGCTCAGATGCTTAAGAAACAAGCTCCTGGCAATTTTCCTCATGAGCTCCAAGGCTCTAAGAAGTATTTACTATTGTTTCTCTGGTGCAGATTAAAATGTAAAAGAAAAAGGTATGGAAATGTGATCATTTTAACGCATTGATGGTAGCTGTAGTTTCAGAATATTTTTCTGAAATGAAAGTACTTAAAGCCCTCAGTGAGCCTCCAGGCAATCCAGAAGCTCTTTATTCCCACTGTGTTGGAATCATTTATAACCCAATTGGACATCCAGACATCCCCCTTCCAGAAATCTATATTCAAATCTGATCTTACCTCAGAGGTGAAGGATGCCTCAGGCCTAAACTTCACTCCAGCAGACATTAGAGAACACCACTGAAGCCATGCAATGTCATTTGCATAGCTATGTCTGCACAGCCAATGACTTTTCCCAATACCAGAATGAAAGAAAATACATTATGATAATGATTCCAAATCCTATCAAACATTCAGCATGCTATTTTTTTTGCATGTGAACAATTTAATCAACACAGTAAATGTAACTCCACATTCTAATTAAAAGATATCTATGAAAAGTTCAAAATAGAGTTATTAGCTTTTGTACAAGGAAATAATCAATCTATTTGAACCATTTTATGTGCAGAGAAATAGGTTGACAGTTATCAGTTTATTTTTAATACTGGTATTTCTTGCAGAAATTGTGCAGAATGTAATTTCATTTTGTATGAATTTTTTTATATTATCCCTAACAGAAGGAGGTGTGCTTAATAGTCCATAGACTAACAGGAGGGCTTTGGAGGAAATGAACCTATTTACTGAGGGGAAAGATTTGCTTTTAATATAGACTGCCAGCAAGAGACTAATTGTGCATCTAATGGAAAGAGTTTTGTTATTTCATCTAAAATAACAGTGCAGTTATCACACACAACACAGTCCCTATCTTTCTCGGCTATTCAAAATGCTAAGCATCGAACTATGCTTTCCTAGTCCTATATGGAAACCCTATGACTGATCTGGACTTTGGAGACAGATCCTACAATAAAGCTAATGAAGTTTAAAGAAGTCTTGGGTGTATAGCTACAGTATGACAGAACTCACAACCATAGAGGAAGAACATGTGCAACAGAGGAAAGAAAAAATGACTAGGTAGAGAGGCTGCAGTTGTCAATCACCAGAATGAAAGTCCATCAGAAAGAGTACATCCCAGGAGTGATAAAATAAATAAATGCCCATTATAATGACACTCAGTTGCTGTATTGTTCACTGGTGCCTAAGTAGGCTACTACATATATTCACCTTTGTTTATCTTAATGTTTATTGCTTGTAAACATGTTTATTGTTTATTGTTTGTATTATATGTTGAGAATTCTTAAATTCATAAAAAACTTTAGGTAGTAATATCTCAAACTCATTATGTTTAAATATAGTCCACACAGGGAAAGCATGAAATCTACTTAACGTAATGTTTACCTTGAAGTGGTAACTATGATGGTGTATTATTAGCTGGGAAATCATACATTATAGATATTTGTAATATAGGATTAAGCTGAATTGAGTAAATGCAATGACCAGATATTAACTGTGGCTCTTTCTTCCTATTACCACTAGGGAATTTAATTCAGTAATTATGAGCTGTTATAATTTACGGAACCTTCTCAGATTAAGGTGTCATTTTGAGCTTTGACTCAATACCAAATTGAGAATAGTAAGTATTTTCGGATATTTTCCCCAAAGAATGTTCTAATCAAAAAGTTTCCCCTTACATCTTCCCAGATCCTTCCCACAAGGTAACCCATCACAAATCCTGCCCCCTTTCTCTGGAAAGCAAGCATAATGCCCACAGATTTTGTTTTCTTTAGAAAGCTTCTAACCATTTCATGTTGCTTCTCCCTAGACAACTTATTTACTTAAAACTTAACTTCTACAGTGTAGGGATGCCTGTGAGCCACAGGAACTCTCTCAGCTTGTTCTATGAGCTGTTTGGTCCTCTTGTTTTGTATCTGTGATACTTTTCCCTAGATTTTTGTGGGGGGAGGTGGGGAGTGCAGGATGGGAGGGAGAACTGGGATTGGTATGTAAAATTGAGAAAATACTGTTTTAAAATAAAATAATAAAAAGAATATTGCTTTAGGTGATGACCACACCTGCTTACAAATTATACTATACTGCTATAATAACACATTCAGCTTGACACTTGCATGAAACAAGCTACATAGACCAATGAAGTTCCAGAAGTGATTATATATAAATTAAAACAAAAGATTTTATTTTATTTTATTAACCATTTAACTGATTTTTGACGATGATCCCGTTGTTGTATCAGAAAATTCGTTCACCATACTCAAGTAGGTTTCAGCCAAGTGATGCAGGGATGACTCAACATATCAAAATCTGTCAATGTAATCCACCATATAAATTGAAAAAGAAAACCCACATGAACATCTCACTAGATACTGGAAAAGCCTCCTATGAAATTCAACACCCATTCATGATAAAGGGCTTAGAGATCAGGGATAAAAGGAACATACCTAAATATAATAAAGGCAATATATAGGAAGCCAACAGCCAACATCAAACTAATTGGAGAGAAACTCAATGTGATTCCACTAAAATCAGGAACAAGACAAGGCTGTCCACTCTCTCCATATCTCTTCAATACTGTACCCAAACTTTTATCTAGAGCAAAAAGAAAACAAAGATCAAGTGGATACAAATTGGAGAGGAAGAAGTCAAACTTTCACCATTTGAAGACGATGTGATAGCTTATATAAATGACCTAAGAAGTTCTGCCTAGGAGCCCAAACAACACAAAATATCTTGGGGTAACACTAGCTTAACAAGGGAAAGACCTAGATGACAAGAAATTCAAATCTTTAAGGAAAAAAAAAACAAAGAAGATATCAGAAAATGGAAAGATCTCCCATGCTCATGGATAGGTAAGATCAATAGTGTAAAGTGGCCATCTTACCAAAAGTAATCTATAGATTCAATTCAATCCCCATCGATATTCTAGCACAATTCTTCATAGACCTTGTAAGAACAATACTCAACCTTATGTGGAAAACCAAAAAACAAACAAATAAAACAGGATAGCCAAAACAGCTCTGTATCATAAACCATAAAGGAACTTCTGGAGGCATCACCATCCCATCCGTGACTTCAAGCTGTGCTCTAAAGTTATAGTAATGAAATCTTCTTGGGGTTGACAAAAAAGCTAAAATTTTACATGGGAAAAATAAAGCATCAGCAACAAATAGTGCTAGAATAACTGGATGCCGATTGTAGAAGATTGCAGATAGATCTATATCTATCACTATGCACAAAACTTAAATCCAAATGGATCAAAGATGTCAGCATGAATTCAGCCACACTAAACATCTTAGAAGAGAAATTGGGAAATACACTTGAATGCATTGGCACAGGAGATCACTTCCTGAAAATAACAACAGTAGCACAAATATCAACAATTAATAAATGGGACCTTCTAAAACTGAGAAGCTTCTATAAGGCAAAGAACTCAGTCAACAACACAAAACAGCAGCATAGAGAACTGGAAAATATCTTTACCAACCCCACATCTGACAGAGGGATAATTTCCAAAATATACAAAGAACTCAAGAATCAAGTCATCAAAACACTAAATAATCCAACTTTTAAAAAATGGAGTACAGTTCTAAATAGAGAATTTTCAATAGAGGAATCTCAAATGGTTAAAAGGCACTTAAGAAATTGCTCAACATCCTTTGCCACCAGGTTAATACAAATCGAAACAACTCAAGGACACCATCTTACACTTCTCAGAATGGCTAAAATGAAAACCACCAATGATAATTTATGCTGGAGAGGATGTGCAGAAAGGGGAACACTCTTCCATTGCTAGTGGGAATGCACTGCCTCCTGAATGTGGGTGTCATCCGGGGGGGCTTGGACCTCTGTCAGTGGAACCAGTATTCATTCCTAGTGAATGTATGGACTTTGAGAGCCCATTTCCTATTGAGGGATACTCTCTCAGTCTACATACAGGGAGGGGGGGGCTAAGTCCTACCTCAAATGATGTGACAGGATTTGATGATCCCCCATGGGAGGACTCATCCTCTTTGAGGACTGGATGGGGTTGTAATGGGGTGGGGAGAGTTGAAGGACAGGCAGGAGAGAGAACTAGAAATATTATGTAAAATAAGGTTGTTTTTAATTTTAATAAAATTAATTATAAAAAAAGACAGACTGATCTAGTGGAAATAATTATGAAAGTCATTTGGAAGCCAAATCTTGCAACCTATCAAATGAAACAATAGTATATTTCAGTTTTTAACTTTCCAATTTTGGTGATATGTTTGAATGTTTGTCTCCAGTTGTTGAAACTGTTGGTGAAGAATTAGGAATTTGGATCTTGGAGGATATGTATCACTGGAGGGGGATTTGAAGTTTCAAAAATCCATACCATCCAGTTCGTGTTGTCTCTGCTCTATGATTGTTGCTTTAATGTATATGCTCTCATCTACTGCTCCAACTTCATGCCTATATGTTTGCTGTCATGCTAAACCTATGATGGCCAGGGATTCTCCATCTAAAACTGCAAGGGGCCCCAAAACTCTGTGTTCTATGAGTTTTGTAGGTCATGGAGTATCTTCTACAACAATAGAAAAGTAAAACACCAGTGTTTCTCATCACCAGTGTTTTTCATACTTGAAAACAAGACCAGATTAAACTAGGAAATACATGTGTTATTAAGATAGTATCTCGAGAAAATTTAAGAATTCCCTAAATTTTCTCTCAAGGGCAATTTTCTTTATCAATATGAAGTTTAAAGTGTTTTTTTTTTTTGTAGCTTATAATTCTTATTAAATTTGGTCCACATTGTGTCTCTAAATTTCAAACATAAGTAGATGTTAAGAGTGATACTGTCAAAGTCTCAGCAGTATAAACAATGACATGGAAATGTCTTATTCTTTCACAGAATTACATGGTATCATAAACAAAATGTTGGTGAAAAAATGGACAGGAATGAATACATGAAAGGTCTGGATATATGCTACTGAACACCAGGCAGAAAAGTTCTCACTTAGAATGTAACAATAAATAAGATTGATCTAAAATTTAGCAAGTAAAAAAAAAAACTTGTAAATAATGAACTTTCACATTTATCTGAGGGCACTTTATAAACAGCAAATAAAGTATGTTAAAAAACTTTTAATGCATGATTAAAAATGGATTTCTTTCTAAACCAAAGAAAATCTTATTTTCAGCTGACAGATGCTTTAAAATTTCATATTGGTCTTAATACATTTACATATCATTGATAAATATATATTATTTATGTATATATATTGAACTAAATACTTCATATATAAACATGGAGAGAAAATTTTCAGCCTTGCTAGAATTTTAACAGCCATAGTAAAAATAATTATAGTTGGTTTAATCAATTCACATAATTTACTTAGGAGACCTAATAACTTTAATGATGTATTTATACAACATTTGAATATTTATTATAATTTCAGTCAACCAGAACAATTGTTGCAATCCATAAGTTATAAATATATTCACTATGTAAATAGAAAACCTTCATCAATTAATTACTTACTCTGCACTTCTTATCCTTATGAAAAATTCATAGAAGCTCCACTGAAAGTAATTATAGCATATTATGTGTAATCACTTGCCAAATTCCATGTTTTAAATCAATCATATTTTCTGTTCATATGTTTGAAGTAATTTCAGAAGTAAATAATCACAGAGCTCAACAAATGAGGCAAAGTGGGTAAAACAAATACTGCAGGGTCTATTATAAAATAAGAGGATAAAGTGACATCTTTTCTGCTAACTGAGCTACATCTCTACCCTAGATGGGGGTAATGGGTGAACAGCACTAACAACTACCTGACAGATGAAGGCTTTTTTTTTTAACAATGTGACCATATTTTTATGAAAGAAAGTAACTGGTATTCATGGCTTGACACTATATATCAGTAGGCATCTGTCTCTAAATTCATTACCTTTTACTTTGATTCTAAGTACAGTTTATTATTCCACTTATAGGTATAAATATGTTTAATTTCAACTTTAGCATTTATTGTGTCATTTCCTGTTAATTTTTAAACATGAATAGTTCATAAAACCCAACTGATACTGAGTAGTGAATTGTCAGTCTCTCTTTGTTTCACATAGATTCTCTTTTCATTCCTATGTGCTTAATATATAAATAGTAGGTAATTATATATATATGTATGTATGTAAATATATACATATGTATGTACATACATACATACATACATACAAAAGGATTTGTTTTCAAATAGATACAAAAAGCATTTTGGACACATGGCTAACAGCTTTATATTTAATACACTGTCTCTGTGTGTCATTTGGGGCTGGAATGGCTGTGGGACATGCTCATAACAAAACAGTATTTGAAATTCTAATCTTAAAACAGCAGGCTAAAGTAACTTGGTGGTCATAATCAATCCATCTTTTCATGATATTCTTATCTTACAAGGTCAGTGTCATCAAATTGGACAATTTCTATTTTAGCTCAGCACTTGTAGTTTAGTTCAGCATTTTTCATAATGTAACACTATATTCCAGTATGCAGCAAGGTTTAGCGTTGAACTAAAATGTACATCATCTTAAGAACTTTTCCAACACAAATGCTAGGCCTTTCTTATGAAAGAATGATCATCACTAAGGACCGTGATTTCAGGATTTCATGCAAGCCTTGGTTGAACTACACAGACGTATTTTCTCTATAAATTACCCAGGTTTACTACAACCTTATTGATAGTGTTCTGAAGGAAAATCTCCTTTCTGTACAGGTTCTTCCAAAAACATATTACATCATCAGACACCACTGAGAATTAGTGATCAACAATTGATTATTTTTTAAACCAATATTGTAGTTTATTCTCTTAAGTCAAATGGTTCTAAGATCAAATTAGTATGCTTCAAAGTCAGTATTGTTTCTTGAACCCTGAAAGAAGAAAACAAACATTCTTCTGAATTTTGGACATTGAGTTAATTGTCTCTGAATTGTGGGAATCTATATTTAGCCAAATATTACTTATTATTTTAAATCACAAAAAGTAAATGTCTTTCTTTTCTTGTGACCTTAGTTATAACTGGAAAATTGTTTTGGAGTAACCTTGTACAAATATTGATGGAATTGCATTTCTCTTCTGAAATATGTTCATTTATTGGTCACAGTGTGACCCTAATTTTTCAGTGAATTCTGATTTTATAATATACACATAATGAGAAATTAGAAGAAAATAGAGTCATCATATATTTTAGTTATTAATAATACCAATTTATTTACAATAACAATACAATAAATCCCATAATTACTAGTTATGATCTGTTTATGAACAAAAAATTAGGTGGATATATAAAATAAGACAAGAGAAAATATGCTAAAGTTATTACTGATGAGACTTATTAGAAAATATGGAATTTACAATATAATAACTTTTCAGAAGTTATGGACAAAAAGCACAAAATAATTTTACATAGTTTATCAGTTTAATTGAACAGATTTTGAAACCTATTTTAATTTATAGGTCAGTATTAGTCAACAATTCAAAGTAAATTAATACTCATCCTAACAGCAAGAATATAGTACTTAATTTTTATCAAGTATTTATTGAGACAGAATTGTTTAAAAAGTGCAACAAAACAGCTTCTTGATGAAGAGTTGATTTTTTTTATCCACTTTTTCTACATGTTTGGATTTCTGTGACTTGAACTTGGCTGGTTTTGCTTGTGCTGTCCCAGTCTCTAAGGGTGCATATGTGCATCAGAGTTGATGTTAATAGAAGGCATTAATTCCTTAGAGTCATCAACCTCCTCTGTTTCTTAGAAACTTTCCATACCCTAATCCACATATATCTCTAAGCCTTGAGGAGAGTTTGATAAAGTATCACATTTAGGATTGAATGCTCAAGAGTAACTCCCTGCATGTTACTCAGTGTGTTGCTCTATGTTAATTACCATCTACTGCAAGAAGTTTGTCTAATGACAGTGTGTGATGCTCTGTCCTTTAGGAATAGCAATATGTCATTACTGCTGGCTTACTTCAACGGAAAAGTAGTATCAGGTTTATCATGGTACCCAAGGACACATGAGCCATTTAGACTCAAGTTCTTTACCATTTTAATGGTGTGCTATATGAGTTCCATCTCATGGACTCTGCCTTAAATCCAATCAAAATCTATTTGTTGCTCATATAACATTTACGCATCAGTATATCTTGCTGGTCTCTATTGTAGATTGCAGGGTTGATAGTTATGGGGTATTCACAATTACTTCTCTCCTCCAGTAGCATATAACGTAACTTGGGAATGGGAAAACCTGTTTTCCACAATGGAGTGTCACTAGGTATGTAAACCATACTCTAGGGCAGATCCAAAGATTCATTTGCCAGCAAAAAATGATCAATGATCTCTGTTTTATGTGTAGTTTGTATTTTGGTATTTTGTCTTAGTTTTTTGTTGTTGTTGTTTGTTTATTTGTTTGCTTTTTCTTTTGGGGGGATTGAGTTTTGAGTAGGTAGGAAGGCTCAGAGAGTATCCAAACATATTAAATAAAAATAGTAATTAAAAAAAAGATTTTAAAGAATACACAAAAAAGTAATAGCATAGCAAAAAGCATACAATTTATTTTGAAAATTGTTATTCATTGTAGCTCTGAAGAGCTGATTCAATTTGTGATAACCAATTCATGTTAAGAAATAAAATAACTGTAATGTAAGGTTAAGTGGCTATGAAAAGCATTGTACAAAATCCATCACCCCCTCAGGATAAAAATTCTTAGCATGATCAAATCAAGTCCACCAACTCCTCTTTATAAAAAAAGTACTTGGACCCAAGCAAAGTTTCACTACTTGATAATGAACATTGCCAATAATTTATTATTTGGTTTAATTGTATAACTCCTGTTGACTTTCAGATGATGAGCCTAAATAAATTGATGTTAAATCCTTACTCTGCAAAATATCATGAATAAGTTTCTTAATAAGAAGATAAAAAGAGAAAAGTATAAAGAAAGTTGCAATACTCTGTCGTCTGTTTGTAGATCCTATACATGCTTGTGTAGAAATATACACAAATGAATGTTTTGGATAGAGTAGCATGGCTTTCAAGAAAAAATGAGTCATATTTTTCCACTATATTTTCCTATAATTGAAGTCACATGCCAGACAAATTTTGAATGAAATTTTAGAAGTCAGAACTCTGGTCCATTTAATAGAACATGGATTATAATTTGATTTAATTGTATGGCTGGCAGAACACTCAATGTTAATACATCTTTTCTTACAGTGGACTTGACTTTCTTACAAAAGTGGATACACAGTTAAATTGTATATTTTATCCAAACCTATTTGTTATAATGAAAATCCAATAAACTTTTATTTTTAAATTGAAGATCAATCTTGTTTATGCAGCAAAGATATAAAGGCCCCCTCTGCTTGTTTTGAGGTTTGCAATGCTAACAAATACTTCCAATGATATGTAGGAATTGTTCTGGTATATTCTGCCAGCATGATCGTCTGGAAGTCATGGACAGTGAGTTCCAATTCTGATTTTCTAGTGACACAGTCAGTGGCATTGGCCATGTTCTTTTGCTTTTCTCTCTCAGTCCTGTCATGTGTGAAACAGAGATAATATTGTTCAGTTAAGCACATTGTTCCAGCCTACATCCTCTGAATGAGTTCATCAAAAAACTATGTACAGGAATTGGAATAGATGCCAACAAAATTGCAGGTTACTTACCTGAAAAGTTATTAAGAAAAATACTCATGAAAATAATTTTTAATATACTTTATTTTAATTTTTATTTTATTTTTATATTTTAATACTGCAAAAATATTATTCTAGAAACTCTGTCTTAACATTGATAAAGCTGTAAGATAGCTCTTTGTGAAAAAAGTAAAACTTGTCTTTTAGAGGAATGTAATAAACATCACTATTCCCCTGTTAATCAGATTCAGTGAAGAGTTAACTCACTCAGAAAACCAAATTCAGATCATGTCAGAAAATCAAGTCTAAGTATAGACACTCCTTTATTTCATAATAGCCTGCCCACTCTTTCCACCTCACAAACTTTTAACATTCCTGTTTAGAAAACAAAGTTCCACATGCACAGAGACCTCAGCGCTAAGTTTACCTGGAAGTACTGGTGAGCTCTGAGAAACACAACAACAATGTTTCATATGTACAAGTCTTAAAATACTTTCAGTGTTATTTGTCTGTCATTGATATTTGTACTCAGTACCCCCATCTTATGGCACTGCATGTATAAATTTAGCAAAAATTAAAAATTAAGAACAAAGCAAAGATTCACCATCAAACTTTACCCCAGAGTCAGATTTCATTCTCCCTTTTCCATTCTGAACGTTGTCTGTGACAGACAGCCTCTCTGATGATCGGTGCTGTCAGTGACATTCTTACAGCTGTGCTGCTCTCCTTTCCAGCTTGGTTCTTTTCCTTCATTACTTGTGTCTATGTTGTTATCATGCTGGTTATTTCCTCAAGCTCACAAAAAAACAAAACAAAAACAAAAAAAAAAAAAACTTGCCAAGATGAAGTGAAAGATATATTTCCTCTATTTTTTCAGTTGCAGCCTCTCCTTCCTCTTGTGTTACCTTTCAAATATTTCATTGTGAGTACTACAAAGCTATGTTTCCTCTTTCTAGTGGAACCAAATTATTTATCTTGAAAACCCAAAATATATTTTCCTCTACACCTCTTTCTAGGTGTATGGTCTTTTGTTGTTACTGAATGGGTTGTAAGTACAATAACAATTATCTAAAAAACATAAGTATAAGGAACTGTAAGTTAAATGGATATCATAACAACCCTAAACAATCTTTCAATTACACTTAAAACAAACGTCTCTGTGTACATATACTCATCAGAATTTTTCAATTCAATTCAATTCAATGTATGATTTACAAAACTTTTCAGAACATATAAATATAGTTTAATATGGTTCCCACATCACTGATAAATAATATTTTCAAAGTTTCTCAAACAACTGCTGACACATAATGCCATACCAAATATTTAGACAATACTTTACATAAATCAAACATTTGTTCGACAAATATTTCCTAAATAAAAATATAGATACTAAGATTATAGATTCTTAGCTAATAAAATAATAGCAAGAAAATGTATCAATCACTATAAAACTATAAAATTTTCCTTCCATTGCTTCATTTGTTCTTGCATTTGTGGGTCAGTGAGAACAAGGAGAAATGGCTAAAGGGGTTACATAATAGGCTAGGTTTCTGGGTTTAGTATTCAGATAATGTGTGAGAAGTTGATCTGTCCTGTCTTTCCTGAGGAATGAGTGGCATCCATTCAAGGCAAGTACTCTACAGAAGATATCAATATCATGTTGGACTTTTCCTAGTTTCAGGTAGTGTGTCTATGGTAGAATCTATTATATCCATAATTCTAGGTTTGAGTAATTCTGTTAAGCATACCATGTAAATTTTTTTAAAAAGCCCAAATGTTTATTGATACAAAAATGTCATAATATCGAGTTCTTACAATGTTTTCAGAAGTGACTGGGAAAGACCGGCTGAAATAGTCAATCATGCAGGAGTTGCTCAGAGATTTTGGGTGGAGCATCCTTTCTATGGCTTTACTTTCCTGCCACAGGCATTTTTATACCAAGGCATAAATAATAATAACTTCTATTGGAAATGGTCTACTCTGGTCATTTCTTAAGGGTACAATGTGTTTACTGCTCTTCTTTCCTATTAGAAGGACAGGTGCATCAGCCATTCTACAGAACTAAGATGCACAATTACAGTAAACAGGCTTTTGAATCAATCTCATCTTGTCTGCAGGAACAGCACTCAACAAATACTACCAGCACATACTAGTTAATTAATATAATTTATATTATATGGGTATGCATTTGCTCTTTGATAATATCCCATTGCCTACACCATGTTACATTACTGAACTCAAATTTAAAAAGTGTGAACAAGACTTTTACCTGCCTATCTCCTTTGGATCAAAGCATTCGTCAGCCCTCATCTGAGAGTCTTCTATGGTGATGACACAGTGACTTATTTCTGGTCATGATAACAGAGATTGAGAGAAATACTCAGCCATAGTACAGCACATATATCATAGACATCTTCCAAATCCTTCAGAGCTTTGTAAAAGAGGATGAAGAAACATCGCAAGAGCTCAAGATATTAGAAGATTACAAAGAAACAGAGTCTTTTTTTAACATAGTAGGGCTACTAAACATATATAACTAAAGTATCACATGCAGAAAAATAGTATAAGCAAATTCCAGACTAAATCACAGCATGCAGAGTGAAGTTGGGAACACAGTCCCCACCCTTTTCAATATAGCTATTGACGTTTTTGACTGCTTGGAGAGGGTGGCAGTTTACTCTAAGATGTACCACCTAGTTAGTGGAAGATCACACACCAACAAGTATTCAATCAGCACAAATTTGTCTTGAGGAATTTAGAAATAATGAGTTACCACTGGGTAAATAAGGAAGTGGTGTAGATCATTTAAGAAGTGGGGGGATGGAGAATGAATATTATCTAAACATATACAAATCCCTCAAATAACAATAGTTTTTGAGAACACATTATACTGGTGTTTAGGATATAAACAATCTATGTGAAAAAAATTGGTGAACAAAATTATGTTTGGAGAATTAGAACTATGTCTACTGACTGACCATATAATGTGATATGCTTACTATATTATGGAAAGTTGAATTCTATATCTGAAGAAACAAACTTGTTTTTTGTTGTTGTTATTTTGTGTGTGTGTGTGTGTGTGTGTGTGTGTTTCTTAGAAAGTAGGATTTACTAGCCAATCCTTTGTGATATTGTCTAGACATTTTACTTCAAAATTATGACAGTTTTACTATATTATTTGCCTTGCAGGAAATTTGAGATAACTTAGTTTGTGTTGGGCTCACCCATATATGTTTAAAGCTAATATTGTAACTTTTGGTGTTGGTGATTCTACTCCAGCCACATTTTCTTTCCACTATCTGTAAAACAATACAATTCTTTTCTTAACTCATCATAAGACTTGGCTTCTACTCAGACGTGATCTAATAGTTTGCATTATTTAGCCAATTAACTCAGATGTTTGTTTTAGCAGCAATGTATCCTTCTCATCCTAACTGTTTTATTCACCATTGACTAAAAGCCAGTACAAATAATAAATATTTACAGACATCATAGAGTAGCAGAAGCAACCGAGATGCCATATGGCATTCAAAGGAATGCCAAATATCTCAGTCATCTTTCAGCTGAGCTTTTGAGATAGAGTAAATATCCACTAGGTCTTGGACTGCTCTTTTAAAAATTGTAATCCTGCCTGGAGACTGGATAGTGATCTAGATGAGGCCTATGGTTGGGGTAGTTTATGAAAATAGAGTGACAAATGAGAACTGACAGCTTACAACATTTTTTCAGTTGTCATAAAAAGTGACTGAAAGTCAATGTCTGGCATGACTGCCAACCCAAGAAAAGCAGCCAGAGAAGCATTAACAAAAACAGATGACAAATTCCCTGTGGAAATACTCCTGTTTGCAGCCACTGTGCATTATGTTGATGATCAAACAAGCTGGCATTGAAGCTTATGAAAGCCAAACCATGTAAGGGAATTTCCTACTTAGTACATATTTGATCATAGATCATATTGTGTCCGGAGTCAACTATAAAATTGTAACAATCTATTATAACTTAGCAAAGACTTCCCAAGATAAAATATTTGTTTTTATTTATTTATTTTTACTTAGGATGAAGAACCTTTGAAAATCTCCCTCCTCCTATGCTACACTAATTCTGCTCTTTGCCACACATGTTAAATGTCATTTGTCAGCTACCAAAATCATAATGTATTTGTCAGATTGAAAACATAAGAAACATTTTTAATTAGAAATCAAATAGAGAGTTACAAAAGGTAGTTACTGCAAAGACAAGTTAAACAATTCTGAACTTGTTAATTTTTAAATAAGTAGTTTAATTTAACAGTATTTTACTATTAGCTAAGAGTATTAATGGTTGTTCTGGAGCATCTTAAAGGTACTTGCACGCATATTTGCAGGAAAAATACCATTGATGTAGTGCTGTATTTCTCTATTGCTCCATTTGCAAAAGTTGGTACTTGGGTCCTGGAACTGAACTCTGATGATCCTGAACAGAAGCAAATGTGATACTATATCAAACCACTGAAAATACTCAGCATTTTTCTTTTTTAAAAAATTACATATAATAAAAATATAATTATATCCAGATATTTGTTGGCCAGTCACATTCTGTACCACCATTTCCCTAGCATATCTTGCAGACAAGACAGATTATAGAAGGAAGATTTGTGGTTGGGTTGGTGTCCAGGTTTTTCTTTCTGTCTACTAAGAATTCCTTATCATTCCAAAGAGACTAGAATCTAGGGGTGAATGTTCCATGCAAGCACTAGCTTGGCATCTCTATGTTTGTTAAGCTGTGTAGATGTTGTTGAAAGAATTTATTTTCAATAAATAATATAAGTACACCATTTTCTGTCTTTCATCCATTATTCCCATATAACTCCTTGATCTCTTACAATTTCATTGACTCATTTTCTGTAATGTTTATACATATGTACATATAACATATACATATATATGTGTATATGATTTATGTATTGCAGCTTGTATAAATACAATCTGCTTGGTCCAAATATTACTTGTATGTTCATGGTTTTCAAGGCTAACAACTTGATATTGTATAACCATTTTGCGAGGTTCTTCCTTAGAAAAAATTATTTCTACCACTTTTCAGTTTTACTTAGTTATCTAAAATAGTTAGTCTCTGTAATATTTCTCCTTTCCACTTTAGCATGTGTACTGGTGTGTCTTTGTTCTCTGGAGAATGAATAGTGGGTGGGTGGGGGGTTCCAGTGGGGGGGTATTGGAGGGGAAGGGACAGGGAACTGGGATTGATATGTAAAATAAGATCATTTCTAATTTAAATGCAAAATATTAAAATAACAAAAACCTGTAGCTCAAATTCTAATTTGCCTTAATAATAAAAACTAAGAGTTAGGTATTACTTGGTGAAAGTTGAAAGATCAGAGAAGTAAAGAAACCAGCCACTAAAGTTCTTACTTCCTCAGACCTAATGGGAGATTCTGTCTGTAAGAATCCTCAGACTGAATGCTCAAACTGAATGCTGAGCTCATGTTTCCACCCACCTTTTATTACTCTCTCTGTGCAGTCATATCCCTTCCTGTCTCCACATCCCTAATGCTGGGACTCCCAAATACTGGGATCAAAGTTATGAGTCACCACCATCTAGCTCTCTATTTCTTTTAGACTAGATTGATTTCCTGTAGTCCAGTGTAGCCTTGAACTAATAGAGATGCTTCTGTCTCCTAAGTGCTGGCATTAAAGGTGTATGCCACCACTGCCTGGCCTCTGGGTTGATCTAATGCCTTCTTCTAACCTCTCTAAGCATAAGGCACACAAATGCTTCATAGATATACATACAAGCAGAATACCCACATACAAAATAGTTTAAAGATAACTTGTTTGAGATTATTTATATCATTAACCATTTCAAATGACCTGGCAATAAAAATAAAAATTCTGACAAACATGATAAAATTAAGACCTTTTACTTATTTTTGAATATTTGAAAATGAATCTAGGTTATTTTATTATTCATTCTGTCAAAGGAGAATGGTAAAATTATTACCTTGGCATATATGTATGTATGTATTACCTAGTAAATATAATATGACATAATAATAACTATGTCTTATTTACATGATATTATACTTTAGCATATAATAGGACACATATGATGACCAATATCTCATAGTCACAAGATTTCATGAAATTAGTGAGAATTTATATTTTATTAAAGTATATTTAATATAATAATATATAACCAAGAAAAATATGCTTTAAAGGTGTGGCAATGTGAAAATCTTATTTTCTAAATGTGATATTTTCTCTTTGTTTTATTTTTGTTGCTGTTGTTGTTTTATTTAAATTTGCAACAAGCTTGTTTTACATGTCAATCTCAGTTCCCTCACCCTCAGTCCTCCCCTGTTTCCCCCACCATCACCAATCCCTTCCCCTTCCTGCTCCCCAGGGAGGGTGAGGACTTCCATGGGGAGTCTTCAAAGTCTGTCATATCATATCATTTGAAGCACTGCCCAGACCCTCCCCAATGTGTCTAGGCTGAGGAAGTATCCATCTATGTGGAATGGGCTCCTAAAGTCTATTTCTATACTAGGAATAAATACTGGCCCACTACCAGAGACCCCATAGACTGCCCAGTCATCTCAACTAACACAACATTCAATGAATCTGGGTCAGTCCTATGCTGGTTTCCCAGCTATCAGACTGGAGTACATGAGCTCCCTCTTGTTCAGGTCAGCAGTTTCTCTGTGGGTTTCTCCAGCTCATCACTCCTCCCTGTCTGCAACTGGGTTCCAGTAGTTTGGCTAAGGGTTTAGCTGTGGGTGTCTGCATCTGCTTTCATCAGCAACTGGATGAAGGCTCTAGGACAGCATTTAAGGTAGTAATCAATCTCATTATAGAGTAAGGGCATTTAAGGTAGCCTCTCTACTACTTTTTAGATTGTTAATTGAGGTCATCCTTGTTTATCTCTGGACATTTCCCTCATGCCAGATTTCTCTTAAAGCTTACAATGGCTCCCTCTATTATAGTATCTCTTTTATTACTCACCTCTATTCTTTCCCTGACTCAATATTCCTGCTCTCTCATGCCCACCTCTAACCTCCTCTTCCTCCTTACTCCCTCTCCCCTTCCCCATGCTCCCAGTTTGCTTAGGAGATCTTGTCCCTTTCTTTTTCTCCATTTAACATGTATGTTAAATGAATTAAACAGAGAGACTTTTAAAAGTTGGCACTCATTTGTCATCCATACAGAGGGAAGAAGGAAGCCAAATGTGAGCTATGTGTGGTTTTTATAGATTATTATAAGAAATTACTTATTAATAAAATAAATTATTGTATTTTATCTTCCATAGAAATAACTGAGAAGCTGAAAAAGTCCATTTTTGGCAAACTATAATTGAACTGGGTTCATATTTCAAGAAATTTGAAATATTATAAAGGTATACATTGTACTGTAGATTTATAAATTATATTTTTCCAAAAAAATGATAAATTACAAAATAATGTGCATATTCACCAATAAGATAATAAGTATTGCTTCATGCATGAACTCTATAAAAGAAAACAACACGGATAATGCCAGATGACTGTAGCAGGACTAGCTCCCAAATCATGACATGGAGTTTCTTATTAATTATGACTATTCAGCCTTATCTTGGTTCTTATTTTAATCAGTTTCTTTTCATGCTTTGCCTTGGGTGTTTTTTGCTTTTCTTTTTGTATGACTTACTCTCCTGGCTGATGGCTGCTGGACTGGCTGGCTCTGGGCATCCCCTTTTCTTTCTTCCTCATTTTCCTATTCTTTCCTCTCATTCTTCTCCAGCATAGACTTCTCCAATTTATTCTCTCTGTCCACCAGCTGTGCCCATGTCTATCCCTCTCCTAGCTATTGTCTGTTCAGGTCTTTATTAGACCAATCACGTTCCTTAGACAGACAAGGTGAAAGAGATGCAATGCATCTTTACATAATTAACAAATGCGGCATAACCAAATGTAATGCACCTTTACACCATTACCAAAGGCAGCAAAAACAAATGTTACACACCTTTGACAAGTTTAAGTAACATTCCACAGCAAAACAAATGTAACACATCATCACATAAAGTAATATTTCACAACAATTAATTATTGGACATAACTAGGACTTTGAAAATTTTAAAAGGTTTTATGATGGGAGGTGTCATTCTGTAAATGTTTCTCATGCTGGTTAATGAATAAAGCACTGTTGGCCAATAGGAAAGGAAGATAGGAGGGACTAGGAGAGAAGGATGAAAGAGGAAGTAGGAAGGAGGAGTCAAGATGAAGAGTCTGGAGAAAACAGAATGCCGGCCGGCTTCCTGGTAAGAGAAGACCACGTGGAAATACATAGAAATGGGTTAATATTTAAGGCAGAGCTAGCCAATAAGAAACAAGTAACTAGCCAACAGCATAATATCAAATATAGAGTCTTTGTGCGTTATTTGGGGCTGGCATGGCGGCAGGAGGAAAAACCGTACTCCTTACAGTTTTACTCTATAAATAATTTGTCATTTAAAATTGTTTGGTTTCTTCAGTTATGAAAAACAAATTGCAAATCACTCAACAGAAAACCTTGCAACACCAGTGTTCATCAAGTTATTATGCATAATATTTCTCTTCCTACACTACAAGCATGACAACATACCAAATAATTGACAAACATTTTAAATGAAGTAAGTAAATGGCAGCAAAGACTTCCAACTAACGATTAAATGAGTATCTAAGAACACATCAAGTGGGCCACATGTATATATCATAGAAAGTGAACCTTTCTTTTGATCTATACAAGCAAAACAGTCATAGAGTTTTATGGTAAAGAAGGCTGTGATGTCTGTAACAGGAAGTATGACTATTATGTTCTTGGTATTTAAAGTGTTTTAAATTTAATTTAATTTTATGTATGGGTATTTTGCCTTCATGTATTTCTGTACACCACTTCTGTACACACCTGGTGATGTGGAGTCCAGAAAACAGTGTCAGATCTTCTGGAACCAGAGTTACAGATGATTTGAGATGGTGATAATCAAATGTGGGTATTCTGAACAAACTATTAATTCTCTTATCCAATGACCTATCTCTGAAGCCCCCATTTTGGGAATTTTTTTAACACATACTCATCAATTTTTTTCATATAAATTTTATAACAATTATTTAGCATTTAGGTATAATACTACCTTCACATTTGAATATGAAAATAATAAAGTTAACATGTTTTGAACATCTTAGTAATGAAATAATAAAAGCTGTCTGTTTTTTAGGAGCTGTGCTATTACATGTCTATGTGGCCCATCTATCAGAATATGCATGAACAATATTATTATTATTTGTTTATTATAAGCATTGGTTATTTTAATTCAATAGCAATTATATATGTGACAAACTTTTAAACTGTAGAGGAATAAAAATTATTTCTCTCAGGACTTTCCTAAAAATTATAAAGAATATTGTATTCATACATTCATTATATTGTTCTATGAAAACTACATTTTTTTCTCTATTTCTGGTTTGTCTGCCTTAAATACTATCAAGTAAGTTGTGGCATTTAAGCCATTTCAAGATGTAGTGAACCATGAACTGAATTTCCATAAATATTCTAGATGGAGGACAGGCAAAGATAAAGATGTCTACAAGTAGGTGAAAATCAAGATATCTACCAAACTGAAATCATTACAAATGTTTGAGAAATTTGCAATAAAATAAATTAACATACTTTTGATTGTTCATGATTGAAAATAATTTCTGTAAAAAATTTATTAATATGCACCTTGCCACACTCTGAATCATCATGAAGAGTTCTTTCAACCTGTTATACATATGTTTCATAAAACAATTTAAATTTGGGCTAATATCATGTATTTATACTTGCAAGTAATAATAGCAAGGATATATCAGTCTTAAATAGAATTTCACTTCCCTAAATATTTAGTGAATTTTGTGACTTACCTGAATGATGTCTCATCTAACTGACCCATTGGAGCTGTTGCAAAGTGCTTTTTAATTCCCCCAAATATTGCTTTTACAGGTCTCAATCATGCTGTCCTGTTACCCTAAAGAAGTGTTTATTATAACAAATAATGGAATAAGGACATGATAAATGAAGATGCTATCACATGGATCATTGGGCTAACGATCAAAATCTTGAAATTCTGAAGTTGGAAGTCTTACAAAAGAAAATTAGCTAATGACAATTACAATTAATCAATGTACCATCTCTAGCTAGTGCTCTATGAAGTCATTAATTTTATATGATTATATATTAAGAGTCCAAATAACAATTTTTGTGAATGGGAAGACAAATTATGGGTTCAAACCTATATGCAAGTATGTAAGACACCTGTAATAGAAGCATTAGTAAGAAAATCTACTTTTGCTTTCAGTTAAGTTCTGTTTTAGCCTGTTACCACAAAGAGATGATATAGGTAGTATATTGCTCAGATATGCTCAAGATGTATTTCTGAGGGACACCAGGTAAAACCAACATCTTCTGGTAGTTAATATTGTGGAAAGGAAGGATGAGAAGTGATATTGATATGAATCTTCTCTCACTACATGATAAAGGTTTTTTTCTTCATCAAGACTTGAGGAAAACAATGTTGGTCGATAATAGATCAGGGTATCTTCAACATCACTATGCCAAAATATATATAACTTTTGTTACACTTAGTTCCTACACTTAGCACCTTCAGAGGTTATTAGTTTGTGTGCTATCATTATTGAAAAACTACAAAATCTCTGTTCTTGTTCAGCCATAATATTAAAGCAAAAATTTCACTTGGACTTACATTGAAATGAAGGCTATCATTGGGGACTTAAAGAAGTGTCATACATGCAATGGATATCCATTTAATAGTTCATTCTGGTTCCTGCTGATCTTTGTAAGAACATTTTAACAGGATTTCTGACAAATTGCATTCAACCAGTTTGGAGAATGGACTTACTTCTATTCTGTCAGAAGACTGGATCAGAACTAGTTTATGTCTAGGACAGCAAACTAATTCTATTCTTTTGAATAAAACCTTTATTAATTTCTCTGACCATTATCATATTATACTGCAATGAAATCTAGATCAAAGTTCAGAAAACTGAGGTCTGAAAGAGTATGTGTACTTAAAATATAATTTCTAAATATATGACATTTAATAGGCACTATTAGAGAATGGGATGGGACAGTGGAGCCTACATCAATGTTGAACTAGATTAAAGAATACAAAATCAAAACAAAGCAACAATGAAAGAAAATGCTCAGTTTTTTCATTGACAGGAAAGTCTAACATTTGTATTAGCTTTTACCTTACAGAAAGTTTGACAAGACCTTATAAAAAACTATCTTATCACCTGCCACAAACAGTGTTCACTACCATTAATGACATGTTATTTGGTAGAGATAAATCAAAACCACTGTATTATACCAATGTAAATTTTAGTAGAGATGAAGAAGATGAACATTTTAAGATGGGACAAGGAACAAATAAACAAGAGAGATGATTTTTTTCCACCTCAGTTTAAAGTCCTTAAGAACTGATATATTGATGTGTAGGAAAACAGTAGTAAATCCTGTTTTGTAAAAAGACAATAAAAACACTGTGTTAGAAGTCCTGAAGATGATGTGCCTAAAGAAACCTGTTAATCATTAGAGTGCCCTGTTTAGATGCTAATTGATACAGTACCCTGTTTAGAATTGCTCATGGTTTTATATCTTACTGTTTTACCCTAGTTTTTTTTTTTTTTTTTAAATTTCAATGTATTTTCCCCTTCACAATTCTTCAATCATTCAAATTCAGGTTTCATATCTTAGAAACTTCTTTTCCAAATGCACAATATTCAGTCATTTTAGGATAGTTGGGATTTATGCTAACTTCTTTACTTTTAAAATTCTCCTTAGCATTTGCACATCGTATTTCATCAAGTGCATTTCAAAAGGTATAATTATACTTATTTTTTCACATTATTTCTGGTTTTAATGTAGAAGAGTGCTGTGTAATTGCTTTTTTTAATTCAAGGCATTGTTGCTGTTGTGTTTTTTACCTTGCTAATACAGGCTAACACAAATACACAGATTTTCATAGCTAAGATTGTATCATGAAGAAATGAGCAACTCCTGTTTAATTAGTTTGCTGCAGGATATTTTGAAATATAACCACCTTTCCAGATTTCTTTGATTTACAATTATATTACCCTTTTGTTGGTCTCAGATGATTTTTAATTGCCTCAAATAATCTTTATTATATAAATAGATGGTACTAATTATTTGATTTGAATAAACTGTGTCAATGGAAATAATTTATGGGAGAACAATAAGTTTGCATCTTGAAAGCAGATGGATTCACAAAAAATTCAATAGACAAGGATGATTTTAAGTAAGTGGTTAGTATAAGGAATATCATATATTACTTTCAAAAGCAACTTCAAAAAGCTTTTAGAGTTAGGCATCAGCAAAAAGTCAAAATAAAAAATGATATATGATAGTACATGTTTTCAATCATGGTAAAACAGGTAACTTTGATTAAAAACAATGTTAATTCAAAAATAAGTAATAGTGATGCCATGTGATAGAACTAATAAGTTATATATAACTTTATAAGAAAACAAAAAAATGGTAAGTATGTTACATGAGTCTTTTTGGGTTATTTTAAGTGTTCTACCCCATTCACACTATCAACAAATTCATGATTTTTTTAAAAAACATAATCAGAGGCAAACAATTTTCACTGGAACAATGTAGATCCTTCAATAAAACAATAGAATTTTTTTCATAGCTGAGTTATCATGATTTTGTCTTAAATATATCTTAGACATTAATTTTTACACAGAAGATAGATAGCTAGAATAATCCTGAGCGATAAAAGATTATATGGATGTATCATAATCCCTGATTTCAAGCAGTAATACCCAACTAGAGTAACAAAAGCTACATGGACTACATTTGCATAAAAGCAAACAGGTTGATCAAATGAATTGAATCTAAGACTCAGACATAATCTACACACCTATAGATACTTGTTTTTTGATAAAGAAGCCAAAAACGACACAATAATAAAATTCATATCTATCATCCTGCGAAAAAATCAAGTCCGAGTTAATCAAAGATCTAAACATAAAACCAGATACACTGCACTTGATAAAAGAGAACATGAGGTGCAACCTTGAATGCATTGGTCCTGGAGAAAACTTCCTGAAGAAAACACCAATAATACAAGTGGTAAGATCAACAATAAATAAATGGGACTTCATAAAGCTGGAAAGCTTCTCTAAGGCAAAGGACACTAACAAAAAATAAAATGGCAGCCTTCAAATGGAACATGATTTTCACCAACTCAACATTCAATTGAGGGCTAGTGTCTAAAATGTAAATAACTCAATAAACAAGCCAAGCAGTCCAATTTAAAAATTGAGTACACATCTAGACAGAGAATTCTTAATATAAGACTTTCAAATGACTGAGAAACACTTCAAGAAATGTTCAACATCCTCAGCCACCAGAGAAATGTAAATCAAAACTGTAAGATTTTATCATACACTTGTCAGAATGGCTAAAATTGTAAACACAAATGACAGACTATGCTGGCAAGAATATGGTGGATCAAGGGAAACATTCCTCCATTGCTAGTAAGAATGCAAATCCACAAGTGGTTCCTAGGGAACTGGGAATTAATCTACCTCAAGACACAACTATACCATTCCTAGGCATATATCCAAAGGATCTTCTATCAAACCACAAAGACACTTGCTCTGCTATGTTCATAGCAGCTTTATTTATATTAGCCAGAAACTGGAAACAACCTAAATGCCCCTCAACTGAGGAACTGATATAGAAGATGTGGTAAATTTATACAATGGAATATTACTCAGCTGTTAAAAACATGACATCATGAAATTTGCAATTGCATGGAACTAGAAACTCTTCTGAGGGAGACAACTCAGATCCAGAAAGACAAGCATGACATACAATCACATATAAGTGGATATTACCTGTGATATAAATGATAAATGACAGCTACAACCCACAGACTCAGAGAGGCTCAGTAACAAGGAGGGCTCTCATGGGGACACATAGATCTTCCTAGAAGGAGGAAATAGAATAAGTATTGCATATGGACTAGGGAAGCTGGACATGGACATTGGGTAGCTACAGACAAAGGGAGAGATGGCTGTAATATGGGGGCATTTGGCGATTTTGTGGAAACCTAATGAAATAGAAACTTTCTGGAACCTATGAGGGTGACCCTACTGAGGACTTCTGATAATGGAGAATTCAGAGTCTGAACTGAGAATCTTATGTAACAGATAAGGCTTCCAGTGGTGGGCCTGGGACGACATGACAGCCACAGAACCTTCCACCCACAACCCATCCTGTCTGCAAGATGTGCTGGAGCAATGGTGGCTCAGAGCTTGTGAGAATGCCCAATGAATGACTGGTCTAAATTGAGGCCCTAGCCATGAGAGGGAATCCATGGCCTCGCACTGCCTGCATAACCAGGAACCAAAGGCAGGAAAGCCCAAAACCTTGGGATAGAACCTAACACAACTGATAAAAATAAAATTAAAATAAAAAAGTCAATGAAAACATTCCTAATGATAGTTGGCTATACTCGTAGAGCAGTGCCTAGTCTAATTTCACAAGAAAGGCTTCCTCTGGAAGATGATGGGAGAAGATACAGCGGTCCACAGTTAAATATTAAGTGGAGCTCAGGTTACCTTGCAGAAGATGGGGAGGTGGACTAAGCCTTGGCAGACTCTGGATAGGCTGGTCCCCTGGGACATGTTATCCTGTGCACAGTCTCCAGTACTCAGGAGGCTCTGAGCAGGGCACTGGAAGGAAGGCCTCTTCAATGGGGAGGGACCAGGATGCTGGTACACTCTGGATTGACTGGTTCTCTGGAATGGGTTCCTCAGTATGTTCACTGTCCTCATGCCTCAGGAGGCTCCAACCAGGGCCCTGGATGGCAGGCCAGAAACAGGCCCAAGCTAGCTCCTACCATGGTTAGATGTGGGACCAGGATGAGGAACTCTGGCAGATGCTGGATAGGCCAGTCTGCCAAGATGGACTCCTTGGTGTAAGTGTGGATAGGCCCCAAGCCCTGGAAGCAGGAGAGCAATCGGAGTATTGGATCTGCTTTCACCCACTGGAAGAGAACCTTGGTCATGTAATAGTGGCAACAATGTTATGAATGTGATCAATCACTTCCTCATTAGATTTAATGCCAATTCTATAAGGTGAGACCTACACCTCACACAAGGATTGGGCCAGAAGGGGAGGCAAGAAAACACCAAAACATCAAAAACATCACTAACCTGTAGGGACTAGTTGTAGTTAATCATCTCTTCTGACTAAAATTCAGTTTAATTTCACTGTGTGGTAGATCAGCCAGAGTTGACTAAGCCAAGGCTAGAATGGAAAGCTCCCTGAATAAGCTCTCCAAACGTGCCTGCCAATTCATCTAGAAATCCCCAGACAGAAAATCTGGTGAAAAACTCAGCCAAGGTAAATTGGGATACTAAGGATTAAATGAATATACCACCTGGAACAAGGCTCGGTGATTTTGATCACACATCTGCTCAAATATTCTTCATTGGATAGCAATATATAGATAAATAATGTAACATAAGATAAAATATTTACACCATGGAGAGAAAAGCCACCAAAATTCACTATAGGTTAGTGCTGTGTTAATTTGAGACAAATGACATTTTGAAAGAAGTTATTATGAATATGCTATAGAGTACTGAATGGCGTTAAATTAAAAAAATGAGCAAATGTGTTCCCAAAATATAACCACTAAAAAGTATTAATGTAGAGATAAAAATTTACAAAGGGAGTATTTAGATTTAAAAACTGTAATGCTAGAGTTCAAATGAAACTTTGCTAAACAAGATCAACAGAACATTTGAGAGAGCAGAAATGAATGAATGAGCATGAAAGTAGATCAGAAGAAATTCTTTATCTGAAGGTGTTAAAGAATCTAGCTATATTCATGTAAAAAAGCAAGAGTTTTTCACTATTAGCTGGTGATACCTTAAGGCAATTCACCATATTCTTCCAGAACTGCCCAAAGTAACTGATTTTAATACATTTTAATTAACTACTTTATTTTGAGGTAAGATCATTTCATGTAGCCTAGGTTGGTGCCAAACCTGCACTCCTCCTGTCTTTGGCTTTGGGTCTCTGGAGTTATAGCCGCTCCTGCATAAGTAGCGTCTTCTTGGTATCAGAGTTTCTAGTTGTCCTCCCTCCACTAACTCACCACCTTAGTAACTGATATTCTTAGAATCACCCTTAGATGACTGCCCTCATATACATATCTATTAAAGTTTTAAAGGACTTCAAAATAATGTATCATTAGATAATGTAACTTACAATTATATGAAAATCATCTGCTCACATATTTATTGCCTTGCCTTTTGCCTGAATCCACAAAATACATATGGAAAAATTTTGTCTCTTTGTAGATTCATGGACTTTTCCTGAAAATTAGAACATCCTTGGCACCACAATTAATGTTTCTATACACTGGATGTATGATTGGACACATAAGGTACAGTTGTGTTTTGTTTTTGTTTTTGATGTGATTCTATTTAGAATAGCTGTTGCACATGTTTAAAAAGTAGACATACAAAAACCATTGTAAGCAAGTAAATGATCTGCATTTGGAGCAGGTATAGCTTACTGGCTGTTGTTTTCTCCAGCCATTGTTCCCTTTCAGCCCCCAGTGATCATTTGTGCCATAGTTAGACAATTCTTTTATCTTAAAAGATAATCTTCTACAAAGTGTTTGTTTTAAAGCCAACCTAAAAGAATCACAGCCGGAATGATCTACAAAGGAAACTTTCTCATCCAAAGGCAACTTAAAGCTTGTGGAAAACATTGTTTCATCTTATAAAAGAGTGATAATCTCTGCAGGATGAAAGCTGCTAAGCTAGAATTCATAGTCTTCTGTAAAATGCAAAACTATAGGGACAGAAAACAGACAATGTTTGTTAGACTAATAGAGGTGGCAGAGTGACTTCAAGGGAATAATATGAGGGGACTCATGTATCTTGATGTTAGTTACAGATAACAGGGCAATGCACTTATAAAGACTTTGTAGAACTGTACATCAAAATAAGTGAGTTTACTCAACTTATCTTTAAATAGAGGTTTATATAAAAAATGAGATCATGAGTAGCAATAGTGCCTACTAATAGGTTGGGGGGAAATATGAAAATATTCACTAAAGCCATCACATTTAGTTTCAGAAGTTGGCCAGAGATGTTGTCACATAGGAAAGGCATTGTGATCTCTTTCTGGATTTAGTTCCATCATTGACATGGTGTTCTAACTCAACTGAAGGTATTCTCCCTTCACACAACTTGATTCTTGCTTCTCCCCATACATATATTGCTATTGAAGACAGTAAGAGAGAGGCAGCTAAAAAAGCCACATGTGAGTCTTCCAGTTCTAACATGTGTAAAATGGCCTGCTTCATTCTAGTCATAACATTGATTTTCATCAATTGCATTCATCATAAAATTAAAAATATTTTGAAGCCAGCCTTAAGTAAAATATGTCATGTACCTTTTTCATTCTTCATCACATTTTAATCCATTTCTTTACTCCTTCCCTCATTTCATATATATGTATCAAAATATATCTTTCTTTTCTCAGATTTATAAAGCCTCGTATCTCCCAAATGCTAAGAATCATAATCATCGAAAGTCAATATGAATCCACTACCCAGAAAACAAGTCTCTATTTGCACCTTTAATAGAAAAACAGTTTATTAATAGATAGATTGTTATTTCTGTATGAAAGCCATAAGAATATAGTTTAGGTAGTTACTATAGTTCATTTCTACTGCTGTCATCAAGCACTATGAGAAAATGTATCACAGAGGACAAAGGACCTTTATATTCCAGGTTCTAGTCCACCACTGAGAAAAAACACTCCTAGGCATAACCCACATACAGTTCAGAGCAGAGAAAACAAATAGATCCTTGCTGCTACCTGCTGTTGCTTCTCATCTCTCTTATTTCAGCCCTACATACTTCAGGATGTAGCCTATTCACACTGGGCTGAGACCTGTCATGTCAATCAATTATCCTGGCAGTTTCCCACAGACTTGCTCACAGGCCAACCTGAGCAAAGTCTCATTCCTGGATTGGGACTACTCTCTGTCCAGATGATTTTACATTGTACTAAAATGGCAGTAGAAACTAAGCAGCACAGTGATGTAAGAAATAAATTATTTTATAGTTAGAGAAATAATAAAACTATTCACAAAAAAAAAAAACAGTACTTCATCTTGGCTACATAGTCCCATTGTAATATTTTTGCATTGTAATTATGGGATACTACTGCAGCGAATACTTCTCTAATCTATTTTTATAGCATTGGCATTGAAAATTTGTTGGGATATTTCTACTATAATTTTATATGTTGATAATAACACTTGTCTCAGTTTAGTATGCTTATGACATCACACTTATTAGGTATTACTATTCAAAAATGTTTAATTTCAGTGTCATCTACAATGAAATAGCAAGTATTTTTACATATTATTGAATGTCAACATTTTTGTGGAAAACTTCTCAATGATTTTGAATGATTTTGAGACTCAACATTATGGACCCCATTTCCAGCAGGAAATCTACTGCTTTAGCTTCTCATATACTCAGAATACAGATACTAGTTACTACATCTGTCTAATGAATCTTATTTCATATTTCACAGCTGAAGAAGTTTTCAGTTTTTCGATCTTAAAGAACAAGTCCATAATAACATAGGCCAATATATAATGGCTTTAACCCCCAAATTCATGCTTAATTGAATTATGTTCTATTATATTACATAGAAGAGTATTGTGTCTAGAAATTAACTTGTCATACATTTTGAACCTCATAAGCAATGTGACACTAAATATAAATTTCATCTCATGGTTGGGGCCATCATTTATTGAAACTATGTGTGCTGGTTATATGAAATTTTAAAAGAACACAGAAAAAATATTTAAAGAGCATTTTGTGTGAATGGATGCTAGGTCCACAAGGTTAATTCAATAATAACTTCAATGACAAAGTAAACATTTTACATGAGGCATCCTCCCCATGCCCAAACAGACATAGTTTTTCACTCAGAGTGTTGAATAACTTCTACATAGATGCCACAGACACAGTAAGATACTTTTTAAAAACAGAACAAAGAGCACAAAGGTTTGTAAATATGAACAAGGACAAAGCACACACTTCAAAAAACAAGCAATAAATCAACGTAAAAAGTCTGGAATAAGGCAAAAATGTGAGTCAGAAATTCAACTACAGGAAATAACTTGAAGCAAAGTGAATTTGGGTCTTCTAAAAGTGAGATCTCTTTGGATATATATACTCATGTCCAACACCCATTCTATACAGGGTACTTCTTTGTGCAGAACAAGACTGACAATTCCTATACTATGAAAAAGAAAATTCTCATTTTCCTAATATGTTAAAGCTAAGATGTCTGCGAGAATCATCCACTACCTCAGAATGTGTACTGATGGGAAAGAAAAAAGAAGACAGAATGCTAAGAACTAATGTACATAAATTCAGCAGAGTTGGAAGATAAGCACATATTGTTGAAGACACTATGCACTTTAAAAACAGGGCCTAAAGACTCCTGAGCTGGAAATGAACTGAATGACCCCTTCCAGGAGACTAGTTTTCATATACAAGAAGATACCAAGCAAGCCTGCTGAGGATGGAGGAAACCACAGGCTATATACCAACCAATAGCTATGATGCTTGTGGACCACATCAGTGATCAGAATGGCACAATAAATGTAACTTGTGGTAACTCCTACTCTATAAATGAAATTAAGACCTGATTGTAGTGACATCACTAATACACAGTCTCTGTGTGTTAATTGGGGCAGGCGTGGTGGTGGGACAAGTCCAGCGGGGTGGAAAAAACTTACTTGTTACACATCACCAATCTCTGGAGACCCTACATTCTACACTGATGCAAAGAATTCTGGCAAGGCAAGATGCCACTACACCTGATCATTAAGCATGAGACTATGCCTAGTATTGGAAACCTAGTTAACCACTCAATACTATCAAAGTAACAGTTATTGCAGAAAAATCTAAAACTCCTACTGTAATAAGCCAGACAGTCTATAAACCTTTGTAATTATGCCCACAGATAAGTGGAGTCCACTGTAGCAAACATGACCACAAATTCAGACTTGTGGAGCCCAGTTTCATTGGAGACATCTACAAAATATTCTTGCACCTAAGGTTTGGGAAATATTGTAGAAAACAGGATGAAAGATTATAAGAGCCAGATGATACAGAAACTTATGGACAGGTCTCATTACCCAGCAATATCAGAAGATACACCCATAATGTCTTACAAATATGACTGCCTAAATGTGTTCTAAACAAGGATGACAGGGATGAAGATGCCAAAGTAGATAGAAAAATCTTCAGAAGTCATACAGCCAATACAAATCAATATATTCAACTGAGAAAAGCTGGGCATGGAAAGACTGTAGCCATTCTCAGAGTAGAGCACACCAATTAGTTTTTCTTTGATAAAAGGTCAACCATAAAACATACATACAGGTAGTATTATATAAACTGAAGAATCCTACTTAAAAATGTATAGGGACAGATATGTTATCCCCTGTGCTAGGAACAGGCAATGTTCCCAGTGGTAGGACTACAGCATCAAATCAATCTAGTTTAAAAAAAAAAAAATCAGCTTTCAACTTCTACTGCGGCAAGATGTGCTGAGGAAATAGGAGTACAGAATTTGTTGTAGGAGTGGCAAATCAATGAACTGTCCAAATTGAAAGGGAGCACATGCTGATAATATCTGGATGGCCAGAAACCAGAAGCTAGATAGCCCAGAGACCTGGACTATTAGCAAACATGACTGGAAAAAGAAAATCAATGAAATTAATCCTAATGATATTCTGCTATAGTCATAGATTTGTGCCAAACTCAGTGGTCATCTTAGAGCTTGCTCTAGATCTCAGGGAGGATGAGTGACAGGAGTACTGGGAGGAGTGGAGGAAGGGGAAACTTCAGTCAGGATGTCATTTTTTTAAAATAATAATAATTATTATACACATATGTATATATATATGCAATATATATATATGTATATATAGGATAGGATGGTGTCTATAGGAGGTTTTAGATGGAGGAAAGTGAAGGGAGAAATGTTATAATTAAATTATAATCTCAAAAATAAAATTTAAAAATGTAAACAGATTCTCCAGTAGATGGTAAGCAAGGATTGTCTTGAGACGCATAGTAGTTATTATTAGGAGACCATTGTTTTTCTTCATGAGATGTTTTTTTTTTAAGTTGGTTGTAACAATAAATATGTATTTATTGGAAATCTGTATTCAAATCCAGTATCAATGTTCATTTTCTCTATGTAAGAATATCTGGTCAAACGGTTTCAAACTTTTGATAGAAACAAAAACTGAGGAAAGGTTCTCTAAACAACAAACAAAAGGCTCATGTTGTAAATGCATAGCCTTTTGGTCTCTCAAAGGCAGACCCTGGAGTGTGACTTCATCCCTGAAATTGGGTACAGGTAGCACATTGTGCATAATAATTTATCGGCAAGGCCAGTTTGATTGCACTAATTTTCATCTACCTATTTTTTGAGAGACAGAAGTTAAAGTTTTAAATCTCATATGTTGTTGTTGATTGTACTTTCTTCAGATTGTTTAGCTAAGCCCATTATGCAATAGGTACGTGGAACTGTATTAAAATTGACTGATTTATCATGTAACATTTCTAAAATACATTGCAAATTCTAATTATGTGCTCATAATTAAAGTCCTTTTATTTCTTCTGGGCTAGCATATTGATCTGTATATAACTGTGTATGTTAAGGAGAAAAGACTAATCTATGAGTTATCAGCACATTTTTATAGTTGTCAGTAAAGATGACTGCTTTGCTCATGAAAAGAGGTCTAGGTGCTTGAGGTTTTCTATTATTTCTATCTCAGTCATCATGATCACATCTCTTCCTACTTGGGTTCTTGTTTTTAGCCTAGGAGACATTCCATTTCAATTAATGCATTTAATAAAAACAGGTTTTTTTTTTTTTTTTTTAGCATTGGTGATTTTGTAAACTGAACCTATGATTTCCTCAAGTCAGTTGCATAAATTTGAGATGAAAAATCCATGTATCTCAAACCACTAGAACAAATCACACTTATTTTTAATTTATCAAATTGGAAGGCATAGTGAAAATTAATATAAAGCAAAGCAAAAAAAAGTTCTCATTCTCAATGCAGACATTTCTACCATATAGCTCATTCTATATCTTATTGTAATTCTCCCTGTTCTAGTAAAAATCTGTATATTCCTCTTTGTTTCACACACACACACACACACACACACACACACACACACACACACACACAACCAAAATCTAAAGAAATGCCCTAATAGTAAATTAGAAGTAGACCTAGGGTAATATGATAAAGTGAATTTCTGTTAGGTAGAAGACATGCTCCCATGTTTTTGTAAATGCTGGTGAACTGAAGTTCTTCTCCATGAGAAAGCCACAAGCAAGTTGTGAAATGTGACAAAATACAAAATGGCACTGCGTATACCAGGACATCATGTTACAGTAAACCAGAAATCTTATTTTTGTGTTAGAGTAAGGATGTCTTCAATCAGTGAGATCCCTGATGCACTGAGCATGAAAAATAAATTGAAAATGCCAGGTGCAAGGAGTATTGAATTCTGTTACAAACTGGAAATAGTGTATGCTACTAGATGACATACTAGATATTCGTTTAGTTTTGCTGCTGTTTTAGGTTTTTGGCAAAGACAAAGAAAAACATCTTATAATCACGTACTGTATACATACCAATAATTGAAAACCCATTCTAATTAACTGCTACAACTGTCCTTTCAAAAACAGAAAGTTGTGACATTTGTGAATGGAAGTTTAATATTAATCAAAATTAAGTTCATTATAAAAAAAGTGGGAATGTTTAATTGGGCAAAATAAATGCCTGGGTACTTGAATAAAGGCAGGTCAAATGATAGTTGACTGGGGGGATACTTAACCTGTCAAGAGATAGCTTTCAAACAGAAACAAAATGAGGAGCAGAGGAGGAATTAAGTTAAAATGGGAGGGAACAGGAGAAGAGGCAGGAGGGGAACCTATTGTTGGGTTGCAAAATAAATAATAATAAATAATAAAATAGCATCAGTAAAAGAAGAGATCAACTCTAAAATTGATAAAAAAAATATGTAGCATGAGTAAAAACATTAATAATTAATTACAAGATTTAAGAGATTATAAGATTTATATAAAACATAGTATATAAGAGTTTCTAAACCGCTTTATTCTTAACAAGTATCAACTGGATAATTTGGATTAAAGTAAGAGAGTTTAACTCTCTTCTAGTAAAAAATTAAAACAATGGAGATATTCCTAGAATATAAAACTAAACCCAAAGAGGTGATACTATATTGACAGGTGAAATTTATCCCACATTCCATGTGTCTTTATGCAAAAGTGATAGTGACCCATCTTTTAGTTCTAATTTAACATGTAGATTTCTGTAACAATTTCTGTTATTCTACATAGCTACAACAAAGCACTCTCTTTGAGAATGTTTTATATTTAGTATATGAACAAATTAGTTAATCAGTTAAATCCAATTGAATAATCCCTTCATAAATGTGCCAATACTCATTATTCTGTAGGAGATTATAACAGTCATATTTATGAAGTAATTTTAGGTATGAACATGGTATGGTTAAAACTATTAGTTTGCTTGCCTACGTGATATCTACTACCTACAGGATATCCTGGGGGAAAGGTTGTACAGAAACTGTGGGAATGGCCAGAAAATAACTGTTTCAACTTGAGACCCACACTATAAAAGAGAGCCCACCCCTGGAACTACCTGGAAATCCAGGACCCTGAGGCTGAATAGCCAAGAGATGTAGGATAGACCCCAACAAAATTGGCCCACTCTCCGGTAAGATGAGACCACATGGAAATTCTTAGATTAATAAAATGGGTTAATAATTAAGACAGAGCTAGCCAATAAGATACTAGTACCTGGCCAATAGCATTATATTAAAGTCTCAGTGTGTTAATTGGGGCTGGCAAGGTGGTGGGGCCAGACCGGTGGAAAAACCTTACTCATAACAAGTAACAATGATAATAATCATTTATTTGTTTTATCTGATGGACATATCCCTCACACAATGTCCCTTTGTACTTCTCATCTCTGTAAAATAAGCTTAAATTTTCATTTCGTGTTCAATGTTAGCAGGAACGTGTTTAACAAGTTTCCTTCAACTTTTATCCTACTTACTCATCTTTACCTTTGCCTCCACTTCCCTGTGAAGGGCATATTCACTGTTTTCTCACTGCGAAAATATAATACTCATTTCATTCTTTCATTTTCAAAAGAACGACACCTACCCTTACTAAGTCATAGAGATGGGAGAATATTGACATTCATCAAAAAGAATTAAATTGAATGTATTGGAGGATAAGCTGATGGAGATGCTTGGAGGACTCCAGGAACTGCTGTTTGAGATCAAAATTGTCAGTTATTATCATTATCATGATCTCAGTGTCTATTCATTGAAATACAATAGGTAGGCAATTTGGGAGGACTTCTGTTTCTCCACTTTGAAGTACTGAGTCTGGTTCTCAAGCCTAAAAGGACATTGCTATCCTTTGTCTTTCCTGCTGTCTCACATTCATCAACACCTTGTGTCCACAGTCTGGAATGAAGCATCTAGTTCTGCTTCTACCCATAGTACGTGCTCTTCTCAGTTCTCCAGCACATCCAAGTGGATATAAACAGTAATGCCAGCCATCCTTAGCAGCATCTGAAACGTTGGCATGTAAACACACTGCCAACCTTATAAAGAACATGCCCCAACGGAGTGCTTTTCACATAAATCAAGGGACTGTGATCACTTTAGGATTGTGTGGAAAATAAAATCTAGTCATTTAATATTAACCATATAGAGGGCTTATACATGTTGGATGTGAGGAGTACACTGAAGACTAGTGAACTAGAGCATAGATTGCTTAGTCATGGTTTTGCTGTCCTGCTGAGAAAACTGCCCTCACAGTTCACCCTACTGTTCTATGCTTCTTCTTGTGCCTAACCCACAGCATCAGGAGCAGCACTGATTTCATTATCATTCTACACCCCAGAAGCATTCAGTCCCTGCAGGAAAATTCATTCAGACACTTTCTTTCCTTTCCTTATTTTTCCTGTTAAATCTGTTAAGACCTTTTTTCCTTTAAAAGAATGCCTACAGCAGAACTGTATTTCACAGTTGGCATATTGATTTTAGTGCGCAGTTCCAAAGGATACCTGCACTATAAATGGTTGTTGTGTTCTATTATGAAATAGTGCCACTGGTTACACACACCTCTCTCCTTCCATCTCACTTAGTCTTCCTTGCTGGAGTCTGTTGCATCATTTTTCAGATCATTCCCAGCTATGTTAGTTCAGTCAATGGGAGAATATTGCGTGTTACAAATGCTGAACTACAGGAGCAATAATGGGAAAACTTGGAGAGCCAAATGCCCCCTAGGCTTCCAGCTCACATGCAAAGAAATTTAGACACACACAGAACATATATTAGAAAAGTTTTAACATACATTTAATTTGTGTTAATTTATGAGTGATTTAAAGATGTAGCAATTCAGACTGAACAAAAATGAGGTCAGATTAACAAAGGGGAGAAATGGATTTGTGCTTTCTGCTGTTTTCCTGACTTCACAAGATGAAGTAGGAAGTTATCTGCATTCTAAAGATGTGATGTGTGCTTGCAAAATGAACAAAGAAACAAGGAGGAATTCTCCATATACATAAAACCTTGTTGGGAATTCAAAAATATAGACATGCACTGGTAACCTATGGGTACATCACATATGAAAAGTTTTTTAAAGTTATCAATTTGAATGAGTAGAGTCAAGGATTGAGGCACACACATTACTAATGAGAACATCAGTGGGTATTCGTACTCATTATTTCCTATCTAAATGTATCTTTTACAGGTTATACACTGCAAAGCATCCTAGAGCTTCTTGGAAAATATGGTCTTAAACTGTATGCACTAATTGTAACAGAGATACTACTAACATATAAGTCAATATCCATGACTTAAGAAGTCACTTTATCTCTATTTTAGCCCTTGCATATACTGGTAGAAATGGTGTTCCTGATGGAAAGAAGGGGAAATTGTCTTAGAGGCAGTTTCTATACATGACAACTTGTCTCTGTATTGCAAACCACTGCAATTCTAGTGCATGTGAACTTGAGGAGGAAGGCAAAAAGTGGATGTGAGGGAAGTATAATGACGTAAAATGAAAAGAGGAAAGAGAAAATTAGGAAAAAGTTTGCATGCGCGCACACACATACACACACAAACAGAGAGAGAGAGAGAAAGAGAGAGAGAGAGAGAGATCCCCTTTGGGAAGTTTTAGTTAAATCAATCTTTAGGAAAATTTTAATCAAATCAGGCTTTATGATAATAATGGCTATCTTAATATACAGTCTGTAAAGTATGTATTATTAGGTGTTTTGCATAACAATATACATTTCTACAGAGAGTTATACTTTCTCATGGAATGTATACAATCCAAATAGCAACTCAACTCCAAAGAATTTATAGAAAATAGTTTTCCAGACAGTCCTCCATTTTCTACCACTATTTGGTAGCGGAGGCCAACTCTTACTGGGGAGTCTTGGGACAACCCACACATTCTTTCCTTCAACTTAGATATTAACCTGAAGGTTTTATGGAAATATGTACTTAAAATTCCTGTTTAATTTTTGCCCCTGGCTGAGCACACAGTAGATGTTTTTCAACCTTGTACTGAACCTCTATCTGCCACACTAGTAAGATTTAGACTATCACAATTTTTAAGTAATGCAATCATAAGTTATGGATTGCCACCTCATAATTAAAGAGTGTCAACTGGGGTCCAACCCATGGGTATTAATTAATTCTTATCTATTGCACCAAAATGTTGGAACAAATAGAAGTAATAGTCAGTGTACATGGAGAATATATTTCAGTCCTTGCAGCTAGAAAACTATTGCTAATATTCATGGTGATTTTCTTGGACATCTAAAACCTTAACACACATCCAATTTTTAATGATTGTTTTTGAAATTAAAATATAATTATACTAGTATCCTCCCCTTTTCTCTAATTCACACCACCTGCTCTCTTAAATTTATAGCCACTTTCATATCTTTGTGAGGACAGCTCTCTTCTTCATGTTGAAGCTGAAATTTGCATTGTATTTTATGACACTTTCTCAGAAGCTCTACCATGATCATTGGATTATGCATATGAACTTGCTTTGGTGGTAAAGATGAATCTGGGAACAGGAATGAGGCAGGATCATGCAACATTTATTTTAAGAATATAGCAGTTCTTCCAGCTTTCCAAATCCAATGTAATACTTTGCCAATGTCTCAATTGAGGTTTTATTGCTGTGAAGAGACTCCAGGACCATGGCAATTCCTATAAAGGAAATATATAATACACACTGACTTACACTTCAGAAGTTTAGTATATTATTGTCATGGAGGGAAATATGTCAGATGTGGTGCTGGAGATGGAGCTGAGAGTTCTACATCTTGATATGCAGGCAGCAGAACAAGAGTGCCACACCAGGCTTAGCTTAATAATAGGAGAGCTCAAAGCTCACCTCCAGAGTGACATACTTCCTCTAACAAGACCACACATACTCCTACAAGGCTACTCCTTCTAATAGTACCACTCCCTAGCGGGGGTAAGGGGGTGGGAGGGGACAAACATTCAAACATGGTACAAACAGCCAAGTTTGAGTTATTACCAAGGATTTTGTTGACTTCTCTGGTTAATTTCTTTAATAATATTTGTTTGTTGATTTTAAACATGATTTTCTGGTCCTCATGAATAATCTGAAAAAATAACTAAACTAGCTAATTCTCTCTTACTTTAATGTCTCCTTTTACAAATATGGTATTTACTGGGTTATATGTGGATATTAGCAGTTAAGTCAATGATAACCAAGCTATAGTCTGTATTATTTGCATATAATGAGGGATGATGAGATACCCATAGATCTTCTTAGGAAAGAAAAACAGAATATACAGTCATGGATAGATTGTGGGACAGAAGGTGTGATGAAAGGAAATGATCAAGTATAGAAGGGGAGGGAAAGAGGGATGGGAGAACACAGGAAGAGACACTTAAAACTAAGGACCATTTTAGAGGCAGTATGGAAACCTAATACAGTAGAATCTTCCTAAAATAGATGCATATATGGAGTCAATATAAGTGAAATAATGAAATAATGGGGCAAACAGAGCACCAACTGATCATCTCTTGTCATCAGAAGCTTCCAGTCCTAGGATTTCATTACACCTAATTCAATTGTTGGCAAAATTGTCCCATTTGGAATCTCCAAATAATCCAAGCTTTTGGCAAGACTATAGGTTATGTACCACATACTGACTGGAAAGTCTCATTGCTGAAGACAACAACTACACAAGTCATCAAACATGGAGAAGCTGAAGTGGTACATATATAGAGAGACTTCATTATAATGTTCTAGCATTTTTGGTACAGGATTCCAGGTATACTGTGGGCCTCCACATATTTGTAGCAGATCCTCCACATACATATATTATGACTTCCAGTTTAAGATTTTTATAAAAATCCTAAATGTAAATGAGTGGGTCTCATTTTTGAGACTTTTTTTCCTCTTTCCTCTTTGTTTTATCATGTTATAGTATGTTATATTAATTATATTATATTTTAATTCAATGGAAGCCTGCTTGTTTTATAATGAGAGACTGAAATGAGGTGGTACTAGATGGGAGGGCAGATGGGGAGGAATTAGAAGAAGTAGACGGAGGCAAAACCATAATTAGGATATATTATATAAGAAAAGAATCAATTTTAAATAAAAGGGTGAAAAGCAGCTCACTTTAATGAGTTTTGTTTAGAGTTACTTATATATTTTTAAAATCAAGATAATCAGGTAGCACTGTCACAGACCAATGATAGACAAAATGTAAAGTCTAGTCGAGCAATTCTTTGCTCCTGTCCAGGGTCAGTTAAATGAATCTCTGTCATAGTTTGACCTGGATCTCCTACATGTACTAAGGGCTCAGTATCCAGCAAGCACACAGGAAAGATACAATGAGTAAATAACAGGAGGTGAAGGTTCAGTATACCTGGAAGTGTTATCATAGCCATTTGTACCATCATCCTACATAAAGGCAAGGAGAAAGTTACCCAGAACCCCTCTGCATAACAATTGTTGTACCCCGCAGATAGTGAAAATGAACATCTTGTAGGGGAATTATTAATTTCTTGACCACTTGGGAAAATGTTGATGATTGGTGAGCTTCATCTGACCATTGCTCTGTATTTGAGTGACTGCTTTTGTTACAAAAACTCATCCAAGTTAAAAACAATAAAGAGTAACACTGCCTATGTCAAAAAGAAATTCTTGTTTAAAAATGCTTTGAATGTAACTGAGTACAAACTGATGCAAAATTTAAATTTCACTATTTAATTTTAAAAATGTGAAAATCTGTGTTAAGGTTATTTTGAAATTGTCTACTAAGTAGAAAAAACAAAGAAAGTCTCTTTCTTCATTCTAGGTTCTATAAACCATATATGATGTGGGTGCATGCACATATGTGTGTGTGTGTGTGTGTGTGTATGTGTGTGTGTGTGTGTGTGTGTGTACATGTACATACTATATTTTAGGTCTGTGTATTCCCAAAGTAATATAAAGTATTGCTATTGTCCCTGGTTAGCTCCATAGGTGGATGGTCTCTATTGCTGAAGGCACTGAACCTTAGAACATAGAACTTAGATGATTTGAGATGAATCAATTTGAAAGCCACCTTTTTCAGGTCATGCCTCTGAATTGTCAGAAAGTTCATAACAGTATTTTTGTAATAGTGAGACCCTGGTAGGAAACTAGATGTCCCTCAACTGAAGAATGGACAAAGGAGATGTGGTACAGTTACACAATGGAATATTATTCAGCTAAAAAAATGGAATTTTGAAATTTGAAGGCAAATGGAAGGAACTTGAAGAAATCATCCTAAGTGGTTTCACACAAAAAAAGAACATGGTATGTAATCACTTACATATTGTTTTTTAGACATAGAACAAAGGATCACAGGCCTACAATTCACCAGAAAAGCTAGGATACAAGGAAGATCCTAAGAGAGTCTTAAAAGGTACCCCACAGAAAGGGAAAGGAACAAGGTCTCCTAAGCATATTGGGAACAGGAGGATGGGCAGTGAGTGGAGAGGGAGTTAGGAGAAAGAGAAGAAGAGAAGAGGAGGGGAGAGGAAAACACGAGGGAAAAGGAAGATTGACTCTGTGGATGAATAGATGAGAGCAAGAAAAGAGATATCATAATAGAGGGAGTCATTATAGTTTTGAAGAGAAAACTGACTCTAGAAAAATGGCCAAATATCTACAAGGATGACCCCAACTAACAATCTGAGCAATAGAGGAGAGGGTACCTTAAATGCCCTTCTGATAATGAGATTGATAACTAACTAATAAGCCATCCTACAGCCATCATCTAGTAGCTAATAGAGACAAAAGCAGACACCCATGGCCAAACACTAAGGTGAACTCCAGGAGTCCAGTTGTAGAGAAGGAGGAGTGATGAGCAGAGGGCTCAAGACTAGGCTGCAGAGACCACAGTGACAGCTGACCTGAACATAGGGGAGCTCATGGATCCTATGATAGCTGGGAAAACAGCATAGGACTGACCCAGACTCCCTGAACACGGGTCTCAGTTGGAAGGCCTGGGCAGTCTACATGACCTCTCTGACAGTGGAACCAGGATGTGTCCCTGGTGCACAAAAGGATTCTGGGAGCACATTCCCTATGGAGGGATACTCCCTTAACACAGAGGCAGGAGGGAGGTCATAGGCCCTACCAAACGACATGGCAGACTTTGAAGGTCCATCCTGGAAGGCCTCACCCTTCCAGTGGAGTGGATAGGAAATGGGCTGGGAGGGGGTATCTGGGGACATGGGATGATGGGACAGAGAGGAAACTGGGATCCATATGTAAAATAAGAAAAAAAAAAGCTTTCTTGAGAATGTAGCAATCAATATTCCCTAGTCTGTCTGTGATGCCTAAAAAGCACAGCACTAACCAGCTTAGCAAGACACACCTAACATGCAATAGCTGCCCTTTTATTTCTGGTGGTAAGCATTAATGTCCACTTGAGCTTAAGGTCCACTCAACAGGAGGGAAAGCATGCCTACAACAATAATCCTAGACAACATTCCTATGGCTAGAGAGGTCAGCAATCTTAAATAAGAACCTACTACTATGTGTTTACTAAGCCAGCATAATTCTTAATTATATTCTGAAACTTTGTACACATATACAAGTGTAGATGTGTGAAACTGGGCAGGGGGATGGGATGGGAGGGGACTCAGGGGGCATTGGAGAGTGGAAAAGAGGTTGAGGGAACAGGGATCGATATGTAAAACAAGAAAAATTATATATATATATATATATATATATATATATATATATATATATGAACCCAACTATAGCATAAAATGTAAATATTATGTATCAGTATCTATTTCTTATTCTATAATGTACTATCCATATCCTTTTTTATTTCCTTACTAAACCACTAAATCCAATTAGTGATGCCTATTAGAATGTTTATTGATCTCCTTAGCTTGATCTTGTGCGGATAAATATAGCTGTAGTTTGTGAGTATAATGACCATGTTTATTTAGAATACAGCACTTCACAGCTCTGACCCTCCACAAGCCCTTACATTCACATGTAGTGTCCTCTGTGCCTTTGGGTGGTACTGATACATAGTATTTGTTTCATTAAGAATTTATCTGCTTTTAAAAAAACACACTCTATATTTTATCTCTCATTTGCAAAAGGATGCTATTTTATCCACCCTATTGCATATATTATTAATCAACCAGTTCTCACTGCTGAATTGTGTGCCATACTGTGTTTAACAATGCAACAGTTGGTGAGAATTTTGTTACCGAACAGATGGCTGAGAAACAGAAACTGTGAGAAATCAAGGAAAAGCTCTTCTAGTCTTGGCATTTCCAAGTTCTGTGTCCAAAACCTAGGAGGGGAAATGGCAGTTCGAGAAGCACTCAGCCTCAACTGCAAGAATAAGGGACTGTTGTCCCAGCTTTTAGAAGCTGGAGACTTATGGATACAGTTGTGTAAACATTGGTGTACTTTTTATTCAGTGACCATCCAGCCTAGGTTAGAATCATAGCTCTATTGATACTGGGGATCTGAAGTTCTAGTATACTTCTGCTTCTTTATTTCTTTCACAACCCAGGAAATCTTTAACCATTTCCTTGTTGTCCTTGCTTCACTGCTAGTCCCAACATCAGAAAATGGTGATCAAACTCTGCTTTAAAGAAATCTTTTACTTGACTATGAAGTAACACATGAAAGTCCTGAAAACTGACTCAAAAAGTGATCTGGATAGGCCATTTATATAGTTGGGGAAGATGTTTTAGCAAATATAATTGCATCAACTATGAAGAATTGTATTTACTCTAATCATAAGTCTTGTGCTTGGCTCCCAGAACTCCTTCCCCTCTATGGTGAATGCAATGTTGTCAAAAGACTACTAAAGCTTGTCTTGCTTAGATTACTGCTTTCCAATTCTGTTTCAGGATAGCTGAAGTGATCATAAGTTTGTCGTGTCTTAAGCAATAGCAGAGATATCCTCTGTAGGCATTATTTTGTCCTTAGAGTGATCATGAAGTATCAAAACCAAAGGGTAGCCACAAGAAAAATAAGATGGTAGCCAGTAAAGAGATTACTCCTTTAACGTTCCCTAGTCAAGGCTACGAAGCAAAAGGGAAATGTCTGTCAAATATCCTACTTTTCACAATTTTAAGCATTCACAAAGTCACAAAAAGGGTGTAATGAAAGCTCAAGACAGAATGAAACATTCTCATAGCACTTATCAGCATAATGTTAATTCCCGTTATATTACTTTAGGAAGAGTTGCATTCCTGAGAACTGTAAGGAGTAAGGTTTTTCTGCCCACTGCTGGTCTTATCCCGCTTCTGCAACAGCCCCAATTAACACACTGAAACTCTGTATTTGATATAATGCTGTTGGCCAGGTACTAGTTTCTTATTGGCTACTTCTGTCTTAAGTATTAATGCATTTCTGCTAATCTTTGTATTTTCACGTGGTCTCCTCTTACCCACAGAGAGCTGGCTGGCATCCAACTCTCTCCTGACTCTCCATCTTGACTCCTCCTTACCCCTTCCTTGTTTCTCCTCTCCTAGTCCCGCCTATCTTGCTTTCCTATTGGCCAACAGTGCTTTATTCATTAACCACTATGAGAAACATATTTACAGAATGACATCTCCCATCATCTCCTCTTTTCTGTCTAAATAAAAAGAAGAATTTTAACCTTAATATAGCAAAATATATCATATAACAGTTATCAAGTAAGAATCACAGTTAACAATATTTAGTTCATTAACATTTAGTAAGATTTAAGAAAATATTACATCATCTATCCTATCTTTGTGTGTCTAAAGTCTATGTAACTTCTCTTTAATCCTAACTAAGGAAAACTATAACCATAACTATCTGTCTTCAACTCCTTCAAGGACCACTCTAGAAATAACAGAGACAACTCATGACTAGCTAGTTGTAATGGTGCACCTTCTTATTACTCCCTGGCCAGAGTTTCAAATAGAACTACAGTCAAGCATTTTCTGCCACAAAGTGACTAGCTACATATGTCACAGCCAGTTCTGTTGAGAGATTTGGTTGCTAAAAATTTTCTTCCTATAGGATCGCAGGGAGCAATCATCGTCCCATTTCAGCAGGAAGTAACCTTAAGATAACAACGCCCCCTTCCCTGCCCTTGAAATTTGGGGATAATAGTCATCTTCTTTGGGTTGGTTTTAGTTATTTAGGGTCAGGTTTGGAAGGTGATGCTTACACTCGGGTTTATCTTTTAGACAAGAATAGAGTATGGTTGGGAAAAGTATGGTTTAGATGGGATATAGATAGATTAGCCCATTTTCTTGTGAATTATTGAGTAAGAGTGAGATAATAGTATTTTACAGTTTACATTGTTCTTTTTATATTTTGTTATATTGTGTGAAATCTTTCCACTTATGATGTTTTATGCCATTTATTCTTGCCATATTCTATTTATGTATCCTTTTCTTGTATTCAAGACATTTTGTATATTGATACAATTTGGGATATTTATCATGCTGCCCTTTATAGTTCTACCTCTTGTCTTGACATTTCTACTCTAACTCTATTTTAGGGATTTATATGTATGTATATGTACATAGTTATATTTTTTTAGGTATTTGTTCCTGCTTTACTCAGGGAAGTTTCAATCAGTTTTTTCCTTTACCTATGAGATTAGTCAGACATAGATGCTTAATCTTCAATCACTTCATAGACATGCAGAACATGGCATTTAAATGTTTTAATATTAGTACTTCATTGACATGAGACAGTCTTGCTCCTGACAGCACCTTGCACTTTCCCAAAAATATGTTGGACATTGTTGTTGCTCCTGCTGGAGTTCATTCTCACCTCATCTAATGGCCTGTTGGGCAAAGAACTGCCCCCACCTTGACCAATGATTTGGACATGCAGTCCTATGTGTTTATAGGAGACAAATATAAAAGACTGCTGGACTTTGCCAAGTCAGGGTAAGACAGCCTTTCTACCTCCCTGCTGTTGTTGTGGTATGTCAAGTTCTCTTGGCCTTAGCCAAAACTGGGTGTACCAACATTGCTGTGAGACCTAGGGTGACTGTCCAGGTAGCTTGCTTTTTCTGTGCTGTTGCCCGTCTGCACTTCCTGTCCACCCTAGTATCATTATTTCCCTTCTCAGGCCTTGAAGAGGTTGAAGATTAAACTATCACAACTATTATTCTCTCTTCCTAGTTAGATATATTAGGTACTAGACTTACATTTTCCAGCCTAGGACAACTCTATTGTAAACTCTGTTATGCCTTCACCCTAGGACTAGATATGTAGGTTGTTTTGTTTTCCATTTTCCTTTTCTTAGAGCACACATATTATTCACTGTTTTGTATATAGTTTTGTATCAAGCCTAAACTCTTTTCTTTAGACTAACAGGGGAATTGTAGTGGGATATTCACTTTGTCTCCTTCTGTGTCACTGACCACGCCCATTGGGGATGGAGCCAGGGGCAGAAGTGACCTGTGGAAGGAGGTCTGAGGAGGAGCAGGGGAATGCTCTCTTGCTAGCAGATTGCAGAGAGGAGAGCATCCGGGGGAACTTGCTGGTGCTCATCTGTCTAGGTTGTAAGTTATTTCTCCCTGAATAAACATCTATTCTGCCTATGTGTTTACCTGATCCTTATTTAACTGCAATAGGGAACTGTTTAATTATTTTTAGTAAGTCAGTGGTGATTAGTAATCAATAGTCTTTGCCTTGTATGATATCTGCCTCCATGGTTCTTTCTCTCTCTCTCTCTCTCTCTCTCTCTCTCTCTCTCTCTCTCTCTCTCTACCCCCTTTTGTGTGTGTGCATGCATGCGTGCATGCGTGCATGTATTATCATCTCCCTATTATTCTCTTTTTTGTCTCATCATTCTCTCTTTAGAGGCTATGTCCTTATGTTCATCTCATCCTAATATTATGTCTTCTGGTTTCACATATGTATGGTATCTATATACCAAGTTTGGTTATCACATACTTAATAATTAGTGGTATATCTGCAGTTTAGAATCAAATACAGATCTCTATCAATCCATTTAACATACCTACTGGCCCTTTACTAGGCACCTTGTAAACATGTCTAGAAAATTCAAATTTCATCATCCCTTTCAGCAAAATTCTTTGCCATGCTTCTTCCTGACATAAAAATTTAAAGTACCTATATTTGAGTTCCTATGTGTGTATACATGTATATGTTCATGTGTGCAGGTGTATGTATATGTGCAAATACATGTATATATATTATATGCATATTAAGAGCAGAGGTAATAATGGATTTCATTCTCATGTGCTATCTACCTTATTATTAATTTTTAATTATTATTTTGAAACAGGGTCTAACATAATCCTAGAAACTTACAGATTCATTTAGAATGACTGACCATGTAGTCTCCCAATTCTTCCTGTCTCTGTCTTTCTCTCCAGACTGGAGTTACAAGGGTGTGTCACAACAACTGTCTTATAGGCATGGCTTGTGGTGACTGAATTCAAGTCTTCATGTTTATAAGGCAAACATTCTACCAAATGGCCTTTCTTTACAGACCTTAAAATGTTCTATTTTAACACTACCCCATTTGTGTCATTATGCTGTACAAGTTAGTTTTTCTTAGTAGTATCTAAAATATAGCTACCATTGTTCTCTGTGACTCTTCTTCCATACACTTGACTAATAAAATTTCAATATATGAATCTGATCACATCAATACTTCATTTTCCATCTTTGATGTCAAATAGATCACTGGCTTCAAATAGGTTATATACCAGGAACCAGATTCTCTCATCTGTTATAAAGTATGACATGCCTGTGCCTACTAATGCATTTTGCTAGTTTCTAATCTTTCCATTCACACCTCTACCACTTGGCATCCTGTAAGTGTCCTAAGTGTATCACTTATCTTTGACATCTTGAAACTTTCCAAGACTGCTATTTCCTTTCTCAAGATCTGTTCTTTTTTAAAAACAAAATGAAAACTAATAAGGCACAAGGTAGAATTTATCTATGTATGTATTATGAAATGGTTCAGTTTATGTTAATTTTTTTCAAAGTAATTAAAAATCTTGTAAGCAAATTTTATTATATATACCAGGAGTACAAGGGATCACACTGTCTGTTACTTTAACATTGCTACAGTTGTTGGTGAGATTATTTCATTAATTATTTGCACTCTAACTAGTCCATTAATCTATAATGCCTGGGATTATGCATATTCAGCTTATCCTTCCATCTCACAATATATCAACATCTGTAGACTGTGCTTAGGGATTAATAAGCATTGTCTGAATGAGTGAATACAACAAATTCTGTAGGAGTTGATGAATGTGTAGACATAAGAAGGTGATCTTGAGGGTTTTTTGTTGTTGCTGTTATGGTCTGGAGCAGAATAAGGACTCATCGACAGACAAGTAAGCTCTCTAGGGGGCAATGACTTTGGGAAATTAGAAAATAAGTTCTCTTTTTCTTGTCAGTTATCTTAAATGGTGCAACAATTTCCAGTGATATTTTAACAAAATAATATATGAGATGCCTTATACAAAGCAGTGTCCTTAAGCAAGGGTGTGAAGGATGTTTCCCAGAGGTAGCTTTATACTGCTTCAAAATATTGTCAATTATTCTCTGCTATCTATAAAGGTATTTCCACAATATTGAAAAAACTATTGTGTCAAGTGTTGGTCCTCAAAAGAAGGTTACTATAATTTTGGGAGCAATTAACACTGGGGATAAAAAATGAGTAAGGCAACAGGGATAAGTAAGATATCACAGATAAGATAGTACTTAAAGCCCTGCTTAGAAGTTGGTAAACAGCATCAATCATGTTGCTGTCACAGAGAACAGTTTTTAAAAAAGAGTAGATGACCTCACATTGAAAAGTGTAAATGTCCTGTGCATGCTTTGAAACAGTCAAGGCATCTGTTTCCAGCTGAAGTTCTCTATATTCTGGTGCAACATGGTCTGTGCTGCCTGGTGAAGCATCACAAATTGTAGGCTTTGACAGCCCTGGGACCTGTTGAATAATTTCTCTGTCAAACATTCAAAAATAAAATTGTACAGATGGTAAAGTACATGCATATGCAGTAAGAATATCCTACCCAAGGACAACAAAATATGAAAGATATGTGTGACTTAAGTAACTTCAAAGAAGGACAAAAGAAATTTGACACTTTTGGTTTGAGATGGTATCACAATGACTTGGAATGTGTTTTGTAGTACAGAATATTCTAAAAGTCACTGAATAACACACGTTGCTTTTCAATCCATCCTATCTTAGCCTCCCAAGTGCTAGAATTATAGTCAGTTATGTGTTACCCTACTCAGATACTCATTTTTGACTCTAGGTTTAAGGGGCTCCAATCCATTATGTAGGGGAGAGTATAGTGTGGCATTTTGTCTCTCAACATATTTGGGAAACAGGGGAACACATTGATTGTCTCCTCTGGATTTGTCCCGGCCCCTCTTTTATTACTGTGAACATCTAATTTATGATGTTACTTAAACACTAGAGTTTCACAGGTAAATAGGTTGTCACGGACCAAGGATCTCCACTTTCCTCAAATTTTCATAGTTAGTGTCTTGTAAATAATGCCTCTATAACCCCATCCAATTCTCCATGTATCCTATACTGACCTTCAAGTCACAATCCTGTCAAAGCCTCTCACATAATTGGATTCTAGCATTATTTCATCACTTCCCAGGTAAATATTGCTTCTGTAAGCTAGATTTGTACTTTTATACCTTAAGAACTATGTTTTCTAAAAGTAATTGTGAAGTATATTTGTTAACATGGTCAAACAAGTAAAGTTACATTGAAAGAGAATTAATGGTTGTAACAATCTATGAAGATGAATTTTAATTGTTAGCAGTCTCATAAAATGACCCCAACAGAAATAAGCTATGATATCCATGTAGTTCAGTCAAAAGTAAGTTTAATTCTGTGAAGCTAAATCTAATTGTAGATTTACTAATTGAAAAATTTGTGTTTCTATGCTGAAATCCAAGCATTGACCTAATACTTGGTCTTAGACTTCCAAGTTATATAGAAAATAAGATAAAAAGTGTTTCTATTTAATATGATTATAATTTTATGTATTTCAAGTAAGTGATACCAGGAAAGGAACATTATATAAAAAAAATGAACCAAAGAATGTAAAGGGTGTGTGTAGGGTTTATATTTTTGATTGTGAGCCTGTGAGCCTAGCCTTCAACAGCTGATCCAACTCTCCAGTCCAGTGGGTGTAGTTTATTTCTCATACATTTAAAGCTAATAGCTTAAAAACTTATTCCTCTTGTTGCTTTTCTTGCAACACGCAATCATTTTGCCAAGAAAATAAACACATAGAGAAAAATATAATGCTCCTATCAGACATTCCCCCCTCAAGTAATGAAAGAAGTATGCATTCGATTCTTGATAATTGGTAGACTGCTGATGCTACCTGGGCAGGTTAGGCACATTCTGCTGTGTGGAATGATTATCTATTTTCACCGCAATGGAATTGAATAAGAAGTCACTGGTTCTTCAGTAAACTGTCTGTAATAATAGTAAATGTTAGTATAAAAACAAGAATAATTGCGTAAAGTTTAATTCTATAAAATACATTATCTCACCTGTAATTGGGTTACATCAGTAAGACATGATTAATGTCTTCAAAATTAGTTAGTAAAGATATAAGATTTATTCATAATGTATCTCTAGCATGTGCACATTAAGATCATGTACAAAATATATTATGTTTTGACATAAAATTTACTTAGTGATTGTGTGTGTGTGTTTGTGTGTGCGTGTGTGTGTTGTGTGTATGAAAGACCTTGTGTACAGGAAACAGAACAACTTATGAAAGTAGATTCTCTCCTTCTAACATGTAATTCCCAAGGATTGAACTGAACTCAAGTCATTAGGATTGGTGTTCAGTGACCTTATCAGCTAGACCATCTCCCTTGTCCTAGTTTATTGATTTAAGACATAGAATATTATGTTTTTTTATTTGAAAATCAAATAAAAAATTACTCGTATTTAAAATTTTCATTGCAAATACTGTGTGTATTTATGTTAGTTATACATCTCCATACTCAGTCTTCTACCATGACTTCTTATCCCCCATTCTTTCTTTCAAGTCATTGGAATCAGTACCCTTTATTTCACTTTCATCCAACCTGCATTCCACATTCAATTTTTTAAGTCTCTATATACATGGACTCATACCAATTTACTGACTTCTGTTGGTATGACAATTTAAACACCTTCGGGAGCAGATGAGAGCAGCCATTATACAGAGAGAGTATCTAAATTGGAGGTCTCTATTTGACCTCAGAGGTAGGAGAGCTCAGAAAAAGAGGAGAGGAAAGACTGTAGGAGTCATAGAGGATGGAAGAAACAAGGAGATCATAGCCCACTGAATCAACTAAGTAAGGCTCATATGGGCTCACAGAGACTGAAAATGCAAGCATGGGACCTGCATAGGTCTGCACCTGGTCCTCCACGCATATGTTATGGATGATAACTTGGTATTTCTCTAAGACTATCAATAGTGGGGCAGGTGTATCTCTGACTCTTTTGCCTATTCTTGAAATTCATTTCATCTTATTGGGTTGCATTGTCCTGCTTCAGTGTGGGGGCTTTTGTGATGTCTTAATGTATCTTGTATAGTCCAGTCTGGCTCTCCCATCTTGGAGGACTGTTTCTTTTGAAGAGGAAATGGAAGGCAGGAGTGGATCTAAGGCAGAATGGAGGCTGGGGTAGCTAGGAGGAGTAGAAGGAGGGACAACTATTCTTGGGATGTATTGAATGATAAATGAATCTATTTTCAATTTCTTTTTTAAAAATTAATCTATTTTTAATTTTTAAAAAAGAAAACAAGGAAGGTTCAGCCTTGATTACAAGGTTGAAAAAAAAAGAAAACAAAAGGAAAAGAAAATGAAGAAGATTCAAACAACTAGATGCCAGTTTAAACACACATGTTCATAGTTTCAAATCTAGCTATGTATTATTACATTATATATCATGCATGTCTTATATGCATATGCATTGTCTTATATATCTTATATTTTAATTATCTATTAATTTATTGATAAGTATTTATGTTGTTTTTTATCTTCTTGCTATAGTAAATAGAATAGTAGTGAACATGGTTGAACAAGTTATCTCCAGAGTAGGATATGTAGCTAAAAGTCATATAGCTGGATGACATATTATATCTAGTAACAGCTTTTGAGGAAGTTTTACATTGATTTCAATCGTGGCTGTTCCAGTTTGCACACCCACAAATGTGGAATGTTCCCATTTTCCCATATCCATATAAGCATTTATTTTGTTTTTTTTTTTTATTTTTTAATTTTAATCTTAGCCATTCTTGGGTAAAATGCATTATCAATGTTATTTTAACCAATTTCCCTAGACAAAGCACAATGGAGACCTAGAACAAGAATATGAAAAACGATAACACTTTCTAATTCTGTGTTCTCCTTTCCCCTTTATTACTGGACAATCATGAACCAGTTATTAAACTTATTGTGACATCTACTTCTCAAATGGTCTCTTTAGGAAAATAATACAAAGTTTGAGGAATATTATGAATTGCATAAAACAATATATGTCATCATATATTGTGGGAGTTTTTAATGAAAAGGTAATTTAAATTTAGTAATTTAATCTTTTAATTATCATATGACATTATACATGAAAATATCTTTATTTTTATTCAGGTTATTTTTTGGGTTTATAATAGATTCAGCTCATAAGAGTAGATTCTAACTTAGCTCACCAAATATTCTGGCTTAGTTGCAAGAATTCTGCTAGTGTTAATTAAAACAGTGCAGCTAATGTATGATTCATCAAAATTAGATTAGGCCCCAGTGTCTTGGGTATTGGCAAGGCTAACTGAAAGGTATTTCTAAAAGACATGAGATTATATCTGTCAGTGATGGTTATTGAATAGAAAACAGTATCTACACATTAAATAATGAGATGATTACTAACAGAATGCTTGAGATTTGGATACCAATGAAACCTCTTCTGCGGCTGGCACACTTAGGTTCATAACTGTGTAGGAGAAAATAAAGCAGATTCAATGCTGTGAATAGTCTATAATTAGTTTCCACATGCAAGCACAGCATTTTAAATTTACAAAACTGTTGAACTATTCTATGATTTTTGTGTTCATTAAGCCAATAGGATACTGTTTTATGAATAAGTAATATCTATTAAAATATTACATATTAAATGGCTCCTATTTTTCAAAATGAACTGTAATTATAGATTAAATTTCATTGCATGTATTACATCTAAAACCAAAGTTAATATATTCAAGAGGCTTTTTAGAGGCTCATTACCTAAAATTTCTGGAACTTACATTATAACAACTTTTATATATTGGATATATATCGAGGCTCAATATCAGTGTGCTTAGTGAACAACTATTAAGTAGGACTCTATTATATCTTCTGTTGAAAGAAGATATTTAGTGAAGACTGGATATGCTGAACGTAAATGAGTAGACACATCTTTAATGTATGGTTTGTGGACATCAGAGACAGAGGAACAGAAATATTATCAGGTAGACACAGGAGACAATATGTGCATGGAGAAATGAGGAGGAAAAAATAGTAAAGGAGAAAAGAAAATTTAAAAAAAAAGGAAAATGAAGAAAGAAATCAGAGTTTCTGGCAACAAATTGCTTAATATATTTAGCTTCCTTTACATAGGCAGTGCTAATATTGGCACAGGTATTGAATCACCTAAGATATTTTACAGTGTAATCATTAATAGAGGTTTCAACTAAAAAGTCTTTAAACCAATATGTAGTTCATCTTTTTCTTATGAGTGCAGAAAAAGGTAATTTCATGGCCATTTAAATTGATTTGTCAGTGATGTTTTTAAGGGCTTCTGTTCTTGCATTTTTTTTCTGAGTGACTGTTGGACCTTTTTTGGCATGGATTTAATCCTAACTGAGGAAGATGTTGCTTCCTAAACAGTACCCTCAGGGTTCCTCACGGAGAATGAAGAGATGAAAGCTAAATGCCTGCTTTCCATAATCATGGGGGAAAAAAGCACAGAAATGATTATAGTGCATAGATATTCAATCAAATAAGAAGTGTGGAGAAGAGGATTTCCAGGGTGACTTATTAGTCAATATGCAGCCATGTGATAAAACAGCATATAATCAAGTCCTTACAATACAAGAAAGCAAACAAAATTTCCTTCTGCCTCCACAGAAAGCATTATGGCTGATATCTGTTGTATCATTTCTTTCTAATTTTCAATAACCATTGTTTTTGAGTATGTGTTAAAATATTTAATTTTTATTTGTATTTGAAACCACACAAGCCAAATTGTTATCATTACTGAGGTTTTAAAATAATTCTTTAATAAAATGACTCATTTTTGAAAACTTTAAAAAGTTGAAGATTTGTGAAGTTTGAGTATGTGTGTGTGTGTGTGTGTGTGTGTGTTTCTTTACACTGTGTGAATATATATATCTGTTAATGGTTTAGTGAAGAAGCTGACTGGCCAATAGCTGAATAGGATAAGGTTAGGTGGGAGTACAAAACTGAGAACACTGAGAATGTTGTCAGGATCAGGAGTTGTGAGCAAGTGCAGAGAGGAGAAAGATGGGCATGCCATGTTGAGGGAAGGTACCAAGCCATGTGGCAAAGCATAGATAAGACATATGGGTTAATTTAAATGTGGTATTAGTAAGTAACAATTCTCAACTGTTGGCTGCTATTTATAATTAATATTAGGCCTCTGTGTATTTATATGGGAGTAGGTTGTACAACAAAAGCTTCTAGCTACCTGTGTGTGTGTGTGTGTGTGAATGTATGAGAATGTTACTATGTATGTGTGTGAATGTCTTTCTCTTTCTCTCTCTGTGTGTGTGTGTGTTAGTTGTATATTTGTAGAGATGTGAGGAGAGAGTTTTTTTTTTACATAATTATAAAAAAAAGCATCTCAGTTGTTTACCAGTATTCCCAGTATTCCTCTACAGTGATTTCCTAATGTTGAACTAAGAAACACTTTAGGATTTTATATAGAGTCTGCCATTTTATTACATTAACTCAGACCATGTCATTTCTTTCTTACCATTTACATAGGAAAATTTACAAATAATTTTTGAACATTAATCAATGAAATTTATAATTAATTTATATATAAGCAACAACAAAGAGAAATGATATAGCCTAAATTTTTTTTAAATGTTATGAATGCTAACCTTTTGTAAGACAAAATTGAAGAAAATGTATCTTCTATACACAAATGCATTGTAGATTTTAGTTTTTGCCATTCAAAAAGGTTATTATACAATTACTTTTAAAAATACTGAATACTTGATATAATTAGTTTTACTTATTTCAATAAATTTATTTAAAGCACAGTATGTTTTCACTTATATACATATTTTTATTTATGAAGGCATCGAGTGAAGAAAGGAATAGTTGTTTTATGTGGAAAATGAACCTAAGGAGAACATGCGAAAGAGGGAGTATTTAGTGGAAATAATAAACAATTCTGTAACTTTCAGTTATGTGTGCGAACCCACAGTATGTAAGCTTTCATATGTGAGACCCTTTATTATTGAGCTGAGTCCATACACATAACTGAAAATTACAGAATTATACCAATATCAGATTTTAAAATTTAACTTATTTCATGCATCTGTATTCTGTGGATTATCACTGTATCAATTGGTCTCCTCAGTAAGTTCTCATAAATAAGTGATTTACCTCCTTTATATTTCTACTTGCATATAAGAATCAACTAAAGAAGCATGAAAAATTGGAATGGAAAACTCACACAAATCATGATCATAAAAGTTTGGACATTGGGCAAAATGAAATTTTTTTGAGGCTAAAAGCTAATTTTAGAGTACAAATTCAAAAATCAAAGAAATATAGAAATCTTTAAATTTCATTTAGTATATTTAATTTGAACTGCATAATTCTCTTAAGAATCAGCTAATGGAGAAGTAAACAGCTATAGTATTGTTGGTTGTCTAAAGCTTGGTGACAATGTTATGATATTTAATCATTGGATTACCATGTTCACTATTTCCAATGTCAAAATCCTATCATTTCAATAGACATGTTATGGTGGGTGGGGAAAAGCCTACACTTCAAGTGATTACCCTACAGAAGGAACTATGGGCAACTAATGAATGTTGGAAAAGAAATAGTTATCCAATAATAAGTGGTAGCCCTGAATAAATATAGTGAGGGAATAGTATACAAACTGAGTTAGTTGTATTCAGAAATATGTATGCATATGCATAATCCTCATATACATACATGTGTGAGATAAGAATTAATGGGAACAAATAATTTGAAAGAGAGCAAGGCTATGTGAGAGAGTTTGAATAAAGGAAAGAGGAGACAAATATTTCAATTATATTATAATCTCAAAAAATTTAAAAGTTAAAAAATTTACACAAATTATCATTATGGTCTTACTTTAAAAATAACTGTTAAAATTGATATTATATGATCACATGATTTAATTGTTTCTACCATGTACTATTAAAAAAAATTTTAAATGAGAACAAAATAGATATGAAACTTGCATTGTTGTGGGCTATATAATATCTATGGGTGTGATAGTTATCTCTGCTGGGGTCTCTATCTTCTCAAGAGGCCATTTACCATCTTCAATTCTTTTCTTTCTTTTCTTTTTTTCTTTTTTCTCTCTCTCTCTTTTTTTTTTTTTTTTTTTTTTTTTGGTTATTGTTGTTGTTGCTCTTGTTATTTTTTTAATTTCAGTTCTGGGTCATAGACTCCCAGGAAATAATACCTTCCTGTGTTCCTCTTGGCTTCTCTCCCTGAATTTTTCTTCTTTGTTTCCATCTTCTCCGTTCTCACTTTCTATCCTCCTAATGTTTCCTGCTTACTGTTTTCAAAATTCCTCTTCTTGTTATTCTTCAAATGGCTCAAATTTAAAAAAAAAAAAAAGGAAAGCCTGAATTGAACTTGTGGAAGTTCTTTCTTTTGGGGGCACCTATCACAAAATTCTTCCTGAGGATTTGGCATAAGGGATCTTTCTTACATTTGCAAAAGTAAAGAGAAAATGTGCTACACAGTCAAAAAAATTGGAATGTTACATATTTCAAAGAAGACAATGTTTTTTCTCTATATTTATAAAATGTACATTGAATACAATGATAAATACCCTTAGCAGTGTATAGTCATTTTCAATTCTAAAGGTGGATTGCATTGTTTTCAAGGTGAACTGCTTGCTAGGATCCCTTAGACATTTGGTAATGTTTTGTGATGTAACAATCATACCTTTTTTTAATCTCTCCATGGTGTTTCTTGGAGAGTTACATTTCCATGATTGATAGATATGAACAGACACACATTTCAGCAATCTGGAAAGAAGCTCTGAGAACAATTTCTGATTCCTTTAATTTTTTTTTTCTCCAAGTAGTACAGATCAATATTACAAAAGGAACACAGAAACACAACTCACAGAGGTAACATTACTATTCGATATACATTACTCTTGAGTATCCCTGAATAAGTTCTTCCATTCTTTCATTTTTCTCCTATTCTTCCTGAGGCTTGAAGCATCATCAAGGTGATAACTAAGGATCCTAGTTGCAAGATTTTCAGATGCACTATACTAGAACAATTTTACTAGAATTATGTCAGACAACTGGAAATCTGATGTAAGACAGTTTTGAAAGGTGTCTTTACAGTGTCAATAAGGTAAAGGTAATGGAGTCTTGAAAGGGAGGATTGAGGGTAAGGGACAAGCTGGCATGATTGGTTACTGTGGCCTGCTTTTTCGTCCATGGGTAAGAACATGCAGCCAGCAGGGCACTGGTGTGGCACACCATTATCTCAGCACTCAGGGGGTATAGGCAGGCACATCTCTGTGGATTTGAGGGCAGTTTGTTCTACAGAGAGAGTTTCAGGACAGGCTCCAAAGCAATAGAGAGAAATGCTGTCTTGAAAAACAAAAACAAAAAGAAGCCCACACAACCAAGTCACTATGGTAATAAGCTCACAGATAAAAATTAACCCATCAAATATTTCCTAAGATACTTGCTGGAGTTAAATGCCACAGTGGTCACTAGCATGTCATCTTCCATCTTTTATTTTAGTTTTACCATGAAAACAGACAAGATTGGTATAGAGGTTTGTAATTATCAACAACTCTCCTCATATAAGTACAGAAAGTAATGGATGATGAATACATGTTTATTACATTTTAACCAATCTCTACCACTAAATATGCCTCCATTGCTGGAATATTTTTTTAACATTCTCATCTGCTGAATAAAGACAATGTTGTCCCTCAGAGCATAATTTTAAATGTGATTACTAAATGAGTCAATTTAAGAAAACTGCTTTTAATAGTTCTTGGCTTACAGTAAACAGTTTATGCATTCGTTATTCATTAAAATCTCTTAAAAATCCCCATGAATTTAATGTTCTTGTGTAAGTTTATAGCTGAAAAACAAAATAGTTAAGCAATTTTTTTCAAGGCCAGTTAACTAACAAGTTGTTAATTTCAAGATGTAAATAATTGTATCATATAACAGCCATCTACCAATGCATCAGGATGGGCTATGGTGGCCATTTGAGTGAATGGAAGAATGCAATATTGATAAGTTGTACAGTAGCATATATTTAACATGATGGTTAAAATATAAAATATCAATACTAGAGTGGTAGAAGAGCTATACTTCAAGTTAAAACATAACTTCTTCCATTGAGACACATAGTCATTTTAGTGAAATGACTATGTACATTAAAACACAAAGTACATTAAATATTGTCCGACTATCTATCAAATTGTGCTCCTCAGCTAGATACTGAGGACACATTAGTATATTTCTGAAGTCATAATGATTCCACTTTGCATCATTTTGTGCTGCTTTTTCAAAAATATATTTTTAATTAAAGTACAGTTACAACACCTTTCCCTCTCATTTTCCTTCCTGAAACCTGTCCTATTCCTCATCTTCTCAAGTTGATAGCCTCTTTTTCTTTGATTATTGTAGTTACATGTGTGTGTATCTCCATAGGAACAACTGGATACTAATAAATACAACCTGTTAGGTGTTGTGATATTTTATTTGTGTTCTTACAAATAAAACTTGCCTGGATCAGACAGCAGAGCTAGACACTAGTTAACCATAGATATCTGGAGTTCTGTAGAGAGAAGACAGGAAGTGACGTCATGGGGCTGAGACAGGAAGTGATAAAGCTGGATATAGACAGGATCTAGGCACTTTCAGTCTGAGGAGTCAGAGAGTTAAAATTGACTGTGAGTGCTCCTTTGCTTCTCTGATCTTTCATCATTTACCTCAACATCTGACTCTGGGATTTTATTAAAGCCAATTAGGATCATACTTTAGATAGGTCTTTTTGCTGTTTTTATGTATGTGATTTTTCAAGAACGACCAACCACTGAACTTTTTGAATGGGTATTTGAGGCTAATGAGCACTTTGTAGTTTAAAGTTTCATGTCTATTCATTGAAAGAAAATTTAGTTAGTACAATGAACATCATTTCATGACACTTCATAAATATTCCAATATCTCCAGCAATAATCAGTGATGAATTTCTGCAACTTATCCATTATAGAGAAATATCAAAACAATTCTAAGAATATTAAAGCAAAATGGCTGATAGCATAATGGGAAATGCTGAGTTATAATCAGTGAAAATACACAGCTGAAATGAAAGAATGATTACTTAGACAAGCCAATGCTTTACATTAGCTTATTGTACTATACTTCTGGAACAACAATGGTTTTGAGAACTTAATTACACAGGGCCCAAAGCTGATGCTTCATCCTTGCTAAGGACCCAGCTGGCAGTGTGTTTACACACATTCAAAAAGGATTTAAAGAGGCATTCCTTCCTATTTTGCTCACATTCCTTGTTTCATTAGATAAGTTTTTGTTAAATTTCTCATTATGTAGCCAAGCTTCATTCTAGCGATCTTTTACTCAATTAAGTACTCAGTAGGTGAAATATAATAATAGTATAACCTGAAGGAAAGATTGTACACAATTCATCCTGATGTCCTCTCATTCTGAAACTGAAGCCACATTTATTTGGGTAGTTACCTTACATTCATCTCACTTGGGTTCTTGACAATGCTAAGGATTATATTTATGTTCATACTGAGGGATGGCTTCCATCCCAGCATCTTGTAATTATTTTACTTTACCTCCTGCTTCATGAGGTCATTTGTGCTGTGTTATCCCAGTATGCTCAGAGCCCTGAATAGCCAATGTATCCTAGGATATTAAATCCTATAATGTAAATAGTTGAGTGAAAAGTCTCTGCTGCAGTGGCTATAGCCAAATATTAAGCTACACAAATGAAAAGCAGCATAGCAGAGAGGGGACTTCTCTGCAGGTTTCTGCAGTGACGGGTGCAATCCTGCCAATCATGATGTTTCTTTCTTTAGGAAGAAGGTGCCCTCCACATCTCTGCTTTGGAGAAAACAAAAGTGTTGCTGATTAATTAGATGATTCCATACAATGGTGAAGCTGTCTGTAGTAAGCTTTTCTACAACTAAGAAGGATGCAGGAGCTTGTCCACTTGGTGATTTTGTGAATCTGCACAGGGCTGTTCCAGATCTACTGAGGCTATTCTTCTTCATGCTATATTTAAATGAATACTTTGCATTCAGCTTGTTCATTTTAGTACACCCTAGTTCCTACAGTGTAAAATGAAAAGCTTTTATTGACATTACAGTCAAACAACATACTCAGAAAAATATAATATTAAATGCTTAATTATTTAATTTATAGAAATATATGTAACTGACTAGTAAGAAATTCAGCACATTATAGAGAAATTTGTAATGTAATTCCATATGAAATGCAAAGTATGACCCTGAAATGGAAACTACATACAGACAAGACCAATAATTAAAGAAATGAAAGAGAAATAAAATACAATGTATTTTACCAAGAATTTAAACTAGTTAAATGTGAATGATTAGTCACAAATATGTTTGTACCTATAGGCAACATCAACAGCATATATTAAATATTAAAATCTAGCAAAATAAATTGATGGGGAGGAAAACATTGACATCTGTCCTAAATTATACTATATTGTGCGTAATAAAAGTTATTTACAAACAAACATTACATCTTCAGCTAAAAGGATAAAACAATGTCATGATATTTGAGTCACTGGCAGAAGAAGGGCAGATTTATTATATTTAAGTAAATATTAAGATCAATATTTTATAAATATATATATATAAACATATATATATATATATATATATATACATACATACATGTTTGGAATATGTTAAACGTTTGGAAATTATTTCTGTCCTGATCCTCCTGGTAACTATGCTATCATCAAATTACACAACTTTTAAAAGGAGCCTTAAATTCTGTGGATGTCTTAATACAGTCGGTGAGTAGAAATACTTGATGGATGAGAAAAGATATTGATGTGTCTTCACTGCTTTGTCCTTGAAGGTGAAGGCTGTGCTGACTTACTCCAAGATGTAAAATCATTGTTCTTGCTTTGTCATGAAAAGCCCTTGTCCTCACTTTTATTCCACCGTAAATTTGAAAAATCTTTTCTATGCAATCCATGAAAACGCAATATAAATGGTAACTGGAACTAAGTATATTTGGATCTCACCTCTAGAATTAGCAATAGCAACTTTGTCACGCATTCAGTGTGACTTGGGAGAAGTATTGGGGCATCCCCTCTTTGCCATCTCCAGTGCGACAGGGTTTCCTTCCCAACTTTCTCATGCTGGGCACTGACATGAGATGAAATCTAGAGAGGCAGCCATGATTATACTCAGTTGCTAATAATACTGCCAGAATGGACAGATTGAGCTCTACTTTAAAGCTAAGACATCAGTGACAAGTGAGATTAGAGATCATGGAAACAGATATCTCCTCGTGATTATTAAACTTCCTAGGCATGTTCAAAACTTTAAATACAGAAAAAAATTATTTTAAGTGCCTCTTTTTGTTCCAGATTTAGTATCACACAAATGCAGCTTTGGCCATTGCTTTAACCCTAAAGTCAGGGTACAAAGACACAATTTTAGGTATATTAACTCATTTTCCCATATTCCATAGTTCTCCCCAGCTCTCCAATTCCACTCATTTCTGGGAATGGAAATAAATTTATAAATTTAGACAAAATTACTTGAATTAACAAAGTTGTGTGTTTTAAATCATAATGAATGCTTTTTTTATAGGTTTCAACTAATAGAGCAACTGTTTGTGATTTGCATTTTTCCCCTTGCATAGTATTTAAAAGTTTCACTCTAAGAATTTATAAAACCTAAATTGTATTCGCATCAGCACTACTTTTCCCTCTTGTTATATTGAGTAAGCTTCTTGGTGTCGAAAGAAAAAATTATTTAACTTCCTACACGTGTAACAAAAACACACAAACTATTTCACACACCATAAAATACATTTGCAATTAATGTTCCCGGTGCCTTTCTCAGAGGCAACCTCCTTTAACAAAGTAAGTGAGTTGCACTCAATGAAACTAATTGGACTGAGGCAGATGAAAATGATTAGGTTTTACTAAAGGTATAAGGAAACCAAAATCTTTCCTCAAAATTTAACATTTGATTTAAAAACTGAGCTCTATCAGTTCTATTAGTTTTCCTTCATTTTGCAAAGTAAACAATCATGTGAATTTATGACCACAACTATTTCTTGCTGGGTCACATGAAGGTTTCAAATGCTAATGTGAAAAAGGAGGACAAATCTCATTTCACTTGATACTCTCATATAATCCAATACTGAAATGAAGCCAACATAACATGGATTGGAACAGTTCCAATACAATTTGAGTTATTCTAATTTACCTTATTTTACCTGAAATGTAGTAGATTGTAAGACATTAGCTATTTTGACTTAATAATACATGAAAGGTTGCCTTACTCTGAAGAAAAGAGACAGTGAGGTATTTTAAATTATACATAGAACAGCATCATACATTACTTGACATTGAAATGATAGTACATGTTATGATTTCAGTGGAGAAACAATAAAGAAAATTTGGAGTCAGACATATAAGAGAAAAAAGTACATTTTATTCCTTCTGTCATTTCTACAACAAACAGCTCTCTACAGAAACCCAAGTACATTATTTCATAATGTCTAATTGACAGGTCATCATAAAATTCATAATGACAGAATGGGCTAGTATCTGGATAACATGTAAAACATCACATAAACATAAAACTCACATTTAAAATCTGTACTCAATTTGACATTTTTATATTCAGTGTGTTTTGATATACCCGAAGAGGAAACCTAATATTTAAAACTATTACATTGCTAACACAATGTTTTCCTACTAAAAACAATTTAACAAAATAATATACACATGGCTCTATTAATTCACAATTTTTATCTCAGTGATGAGTTAAAATATTTCTTTCAACTATGTCTAGAGATGTCAATGGAATCATAAATTCAAATATATAACCAAATTTATATTTGTGTGTAAGTTTAGGTTTCCAAAAAACAGCAAAAGGAAATAGATTGTATTGTTTTTCTAGTCCATGTAAGATATAAAGGTAATTAAAAAATATGTCCTAAAATTATGCCTCATATTCTTATATTGAACATGAAATTCATAGCATTTTATTGCCTTATATCTGTTGATGTTGAAATTCTCTATTTATTTAGAAATATGGATTGAACATCTACTACCTGCCAAGTAATACTCCTGGTGCTCTTAATACCATTATGAAAATGGCAACTATTGCCTTTAGTTTCCTGTGGTACATATTTACATAACTAATAATCTGCAGAAGCAGGCAAACTTAAACAGGGTGAAAAGATAGGATCTCTGTGTATGAAAAGGGAACAGTTTGTTGAGTTACCCATAAAGTTTTACTACTTCCCATATGTTAGTTTTCACATGTTTGGCTTTTTGGCAGAAAATCTAAATACATCTGTACTAAATTTGTAGGACATAGTATTCAATTTTTACCTCCATTGATTTGATTAAAGTCCTCCACAATAACATATTCAGTGACCAGATTTTCTCAGGCAAATCAAAATTCCACCCCTCTCCTCCTTAAATATTCTGGGAGCTTCCTGTAGTCCCTTTGATAATATGTAGCACAGTAAACGTAATACTGATATAACTAATGACACTGTGCCCACGTTGTCTACATCCCCTACTCTTCTAAAGACCCTGCTTTAATTTGCATTATAACTGTGCCATAAGTACTTATATATTTTTTTCTGGGTTTTAAAAATTATTTATTTTTTGAGATTATATCAGTTACCCCTTCCCTTTACTCCCTACACCCCCTCCCAATCTTGAATTTGGGGTTTTTAATTTAGATTTCTTACTTAATCTCTCTGGACCTCAGTTTGCCCAATTAATAAAATGTGAGTTTGCACAAGGTAGTATCTATATCTAATAATTCTTTCAGGTCTACTATGAGATTCTATGATTTGGAAACATCTGAACAGCTTCAACTTTCAGCTGGAGGTTTTTATATCTTACAGAAGGCCAAGAATGGTTAAACAGAATTTGATAACTAGTTCCAAAACCTGGCACATACTGGGATTTGTCAACACCAAAAACATTAGATACAAAACAGAACACTGGATAAAATATCTTTACAAACCGTGGGTTACAGGGGTATCCCTTTAATCCCAGCACTCAGGAGACAGAGTCAGGAGAATCTCTGTAAGTTTGAGGTCAGCCTGGTCTATGGAGTCAGTACCAGGACAGTCTCCAAAGCTAGACAGAGAAACCCTGTCTCGAAAACAAAAACCAAAAAAAAATCTTTGCATGACCATGGGAGAAAGTTATTTGCAATTCTGATTTTGAAATCTCTCAAAAAACTTATAGTGCCTAAAGGAGAGCAGCTCAGATGACTGGGAATGAATGCAGGGCACCTTCTCTTTGAAGTCATGTGGCAGGACTTACAATTCTGTTAAGGATGAGTAGGAGCAACAGTCATGGTTTATACACATATTTGAAAGATGTGCATTGTCAGGGTTGAACCCTGACTCATTCATCATGCCTTGATAATTCTACACCTGGAAAAAAAACCATGAAGACTAAAATGGATAAATTAAGTGCCTTCTAATGTAGGTACCCATGATAGGGATATGTAATTGAAATAATAAATGTACCAACCATGAACCATGTGTCCCATGAGAAGTTCTATGAGCTCTTTACATTGACTCAAAATACAAAGATAGTCATTCATATTGATGAGCCTACATAATCTAAGCATGGACACAAATGTTGATGTAGCATTTATATTCTACATTACTCTTCAGTCAGTTTAATTTTTCCTTCACATAACTGCATACACTTGTACACACGAGTCAATAATATTTTCCATTGTTGGAAAAATCTTCTCTTACACTTTTATTTACATGGTTGGGCTTAATTCTGAATTGTTTTATGACACAACATACTGACATTTGACACAAAATCAAATTAACACATTTCACTTTTTTTTCCTTTGTTATAATGAAAACCATTACATTTGTTTCCATAAGCCAGTAACTAGCAAATTCCATTAACAATACAGATATAGTAAGTATTGTATACAATTATTTAATTTTACTTACATAAACATTACTAACAAAATTGACCCTTAGAGTCCTAACTAAGCAGCTTTCATGTTTTCACAATTAGAAATGAACCCAGCTCCTATGCTGCTCTTTATGGGAGGGCTCCCAGACAAACTGCTTATCGTACTTCATTATCAGTTCAAACATAATATTTCATCATGTAACAGAGTTCTTTTCCTTCCAATCATCCTTGCTGTAGATTAAAAGAACTCTTCCTCATTCTTCAGCCTGGAAATGTGAGTCTGTAAAACAACAGTGAGCAATAAATCCATTTTTCAAATAATCACAAGGTAGCTGAAGTACTTTGACCAAATTAAATTAGACATTGAGAATAAAAGTCACAAACCCCATCTTTCAGTATGGAGTTCCTTTTGCATTGTTTATTTACCATCTTTCACCACAATATTGAGCATTAATTCTAAGTCTTATCTGAAGCCTTTTGCTTCCATTCTTCCTGCATAGTCTCTCCTCTGATTGAGGCTGTGCTATTATTATAATGCCTTAAGAACAAGACCTCCTGAGATATGCATCATGGCATTATCCTCATTGTGTGAAATCATACACTGACATGGGTATCATAGCCTATTACACACAAAAACTGTTTAGACCAGACATAATATACATGTCTCAGCACTGGTTGAAATGTGATGATGTAGCATATGACTGTAGATGGAACTGTCATTTTGTGTTACATTTCTTTTCTTGACTGTACATCATAATAAATATTTGACATGTTTTTGATTCCTAGTACCTACAACTCATTTTACAGTTAAGCTAGATGAGTATAGGGAGTATAGAATCACATAGTAGGACTCCACTTGTCCTGGGCTCCACACACACCGCACACCCTATGTCTTACAATACATATGTAAACTGAATTTATCTACCAATGCTACACACACACACACACACACACACACACACACACACACACACACCTCTGAATAAAACATTGATAATGTGGACCCTTCCCTACATCTGGCTGCAGGTATATTTTCTCTATACAGTTAAAATAAGTGGCTGCCCTTATCAACGCTTTATTATGTCTCACCATTTTATTCAAACATATCTCGGAGCACATCTTACGGAACTTATTGATACAGCCTGAACTGGGTTTGAGTGCATATACAATGAGGCAAAATGTGTCCACAGAGAGAACTTCAAGGGAGAATTCTATATTTACCATCTAATTTTCCTGAATAACTTGAGTATTCAATTTATTAATATCTAATGAACCGTGGGAAGAGATGCGAGTATAATCCAAGTCTGCAAATTAAAACAAGGAGCCTTAACATAGCATCACCTTCCCTTGAATCCCATAAAAAGGAAATGCCAACCAATAATTGGATCACTTGAGTACTCACACTCATGTGCCCTGCTGACATTCTTGACAGCTTTCCTCTCTTGATCTGTACTTTGCTTTGGAATAAGGTTTCCTTGCTACTTTGTAATCTGACTCTGGTTTTATTTCAATTCTTTGAAAAAAAAAAGGCCTTGAAACATCCAGCTACGTCCCTTGCTGGGACTATCTCATAACAGTATGAGATAGTTTACCACCATGCAGTAAAAGGGAGAGGCGAAATCCATTTCCATTAGGCTAGAGACAACTGAAATGGAATTCAGCAGTAAAAGACTTGGTGGCAACTGGGGCCAACTTTATTTATTTATTATTAACCTGCTGTCCTAAATTTTTGCAAGTAGAATAATTTCTTTTGAGCATTTCATATCTGAGCATTGTATCTATATCACTGCAGCCACTACTTCTCTCAACTCCATTGACCCTCCCTTCCCACACCAAAATTCTTCTCTCTCTCTCTCTCTCTCTCTGTGTGTGTGTGTGTGTGTGTGTGTGTGTGTTTCCTGCATGCATTTAGCTTTACTTGTATCTGTATGTATCCAGGGCAGATCATTCAAGACTGGATAGCACAGAAGGGAGTTCCTCTTTGCAGGCAAGTGGTATTACCTCTCTCAGTATTCACTCACCACCTGTAGATCTTTTGCTAGGACTGGAATTATGTCAAGTTTCCTTGTCTACCTTGGCACATCGTTGATGCTATAGTTATGCTTATCATGTTCAAACAAATATATCGTGGAGAGCTCTTGGGTGTATTTTGCTGTATTGTTTTTGTGTCTTAGTGGCCCAATAAACAACTGGCGTACTGTCCTACTTGCTCTTACAGTCTTTCCACTTCCTCTTCCGTGTTTCCCCTGGAGTCTTTATTTGAGGGTTTCTTTAGGATTCCTGTTGCACATGTGCAGCTGAGACTACAGACTGGGAAATTCCCAGTTTTTTTTTTTTTTTTTTTTTTTTTTTTTTTTTGACCAGCATGCCTGTGATAGTCTCTATCTGTTGTCAAAAGAAAGTTTTTTTTTAAAATAATGGGTGCTCTCATTATCTTTTCTTTCTTGCAGGACAGTAAGTAATCTACCATGTTATCTTCCCAAACTGCAACCAGGTGTATAATGGTACTATTAGACAGATTATATACCTCTCATCTGTGGAAAACCCTTTGTTCATCTACTTACGAACAGTCCAGACAAGAGCAGTATATTGTCCAAATGGCTAGTCTTGCCATATTGCAGGCAATCGCCATAACATGTTTTTTTAATGTCCATCCTTCTTTCTGATGCAGGTGGTGTTGCCAGGAGCAGTTATGTCTCACTGTCAAGAAATACCCTAAACCATTTTAAATGGCATATTCTGTAGGTCTCTGAACAGTTTGAAGAATGCCTATTCATCACAAATAAATCTCTATATATCTAGAAATCCTAACTAAACTGTTAGTTTTGACTATTATAGGTAACTATCTATAATCTGTATTAAATTATACATTACATTTCTAAATGAGCTATATAGACACAATACTTAAGCAAGAGGAGAAATATATATATATATCACAAAATTGACCTTAAATTTGTATCAATAAATGAAATCCATTCCAAAAGAAAGTATTCATATCCCCTTTTAACCTTTAAAAAGAGATTAGTTGTGGTCATTAACCATTTATAACCAACCCCATTTAAATGAAAACAAAAATTTATAAATAAAATTTGGGAAATTGGGTGTCGTTCTTTCCTAACTGCTTCCTGCTGGTAGGGGGTGCTCTCTTGGGGATCCTAAGAAGACGCATAAATCTGTGTAGCAGTCTGCAAGGATGGCTTGTCCCAACTATTTTGAATGTTGAATCACCAGGGATGCTGTTTCAGGGGGTCTTGTTTGATCAAACCATGTTAGTCTGGAGGGAATCCACAGATTTTCATTTTCTTTGGAAATAAAAATAGAAATCCTTTTCCCCAGTAACCTGTCCTTGGACCTAAATTTTGGAGTCAAAGCATTTTTAAAATAAATAAATTGAATTAATCCAGCAGCATTTCTTTTATCAGTTGTTATTTCCTCGGCAGTCAAACAATTTAAAGACAACAGAACAGCATATAATATCCAAAATTTCTCTGTGCTTTCCATCTTTATGTGGCTTTTTTATTACTCTATTTCTTTTATTTCTATTTTTAAATATTTTGAGACAGGGTTTCTCTGTAATTTTTTTCTATTCTGGAATTCACTCTGCATACCAAGATTACTTTGAAATCAGAGATCTGCTTGTCTCTGTCTCCCGAGTGCCGGAATTAAAGGCGTATGCCACCACACTCAGCTACTCTCTGCCTTTTTAAAATCATCTCTCCAAAGCCTACGTATATTTTAAAACACACTGTAAACCTTTAGAGGTTTTTCTTAATGTGAATATGTCTTTACTGTAAATCTTTATCTTTTTCTGGCCATGAGTCTTTTATCTGGTAAATAACAACATTGCTAAAATGAAAGCCACAGTTGTTTTAGCTGCAGTCAATCAAAGATGGCAGCAGCTAATTTACTGCCAGCTCTGAGAGCTGTGCTCACTGCCTTGGTCTACGCTGCCATCCAGCAGCATGCTGCCGGCTTGGAGATGTGGCCACTGTCATTGCCAGCTCTCGTACACACCATTCAGTTGTTAGCAGAGCTCTTTAAAAGCCTTGCGTTTTTTTTTTTTTTTTTTTTTTTTTTGCTACCAAGAAGTCTTGCTTGTCTCTGTTCTTTTGTTTCCAAAATCCTTTTTAAGCTTTTCTTAAGTTTTAGGTGGAAGTTCTTTGGTCCATGTTGCGGCCACATAATGTTAGGAGTAAGGGTTTTCTCCTACCTGCCTGGGTTCACTACTTCGCCAGCCCCAAATAACACACAGAGACTCTGTGTTTGATACAATTATGTTGGCTAGTTATTAGTTTCTTATTGGCTAGCTCTGTCTTAATTATTAACCCATTTCTATTAATCTAAGTACTTCCACATTGTCTTATCTTACCGGAGAGAGGGGCCAGTTTTCTACTCTCTCCAGTCTCTCCGTGTTGACTCCTCCCTACTACTTCCTCTTTCCTCCTTGTCTCTTGTCCTGCCTATCTTGCTTTCCTATTGGCCAACAATGCTTTATTCATTAACCAGTATGAGAAACATATTTATAGAACGACATCTCCCACAAACCTCTTGTTTAATTTCACACAAGTGTTCTTCTCATTTACAGTTTTCCTTCTCACACACTAAGCATTCTAGTGTTTCCTAGAAAATGCCAGGAATGTTCCACATGCAATCATTTATTAATATATGACTATGTTTATTCACCCTTTACTGGCACAGAGAGAATCAATGTTAGAAGCCAGCTCTGGGAACATCAGAAGTTGGACGAGCCAAATGATGTAATGAGCAAGGGGAGAGAAAAAGTCAAACAAGGCATATAACCTATTGAAAATATTAGCACAAAAAGAAAACAGAAGTTTCCCACTATAGATTTTTTGGCTACTTTGAAGTGAATAAGGAGGAGGAGAGAGACAGAGAGACAGAGACAGAGAGAGAGAGACAGTCAAATAGAATATTATATTCCTGGATATAGATTACTGGGTTTGTTTGTTTGTCTGTTTTTCGAGACAAGGTTTCTTTTGTATTGCTTTGGAGGCTGTCCTTGAACTCACTCTATAGACCAGGCTGGCCTTGAACTCACAGAGATCTGACTGCCTGTGCCTCCGATTGCTGGGATTAAAGGTGTGCACCACCAATGCCCATCTTAGTCTTAGATTACTGTTATTAATATAGCATACAAAACTGTTCTTAAGTTGCATTCTCCCTGGAAAAAGATGCATTCTGCATCTATTGCCATAGATTAAATCCTGGTATTAAATATCTATTTCACAGAATCATTGTAGAGACAGTCATGAAAAGAATATATTTCTATACTACATATGCCTAGAGTCCAAGCCATTTGATAAGCTATTCTCTTTTTTTCCATGAGAGGGTTTGGAGCCTATCCTGGAATTTGCTCTGTAGACCAGGCTAGTCTCACACTCACAATGATCCACATGATTCTGCCTCCTGAGCGCTGAAATTAAAGGCATGTACCACTACTCACCAGTGATAACCAATTCTTAATTGAATATTCATTTCAATTTGTTTTAGGTACCTAAAAGTATCTTAAAGAATGGACTTTGAAGCAAAAAGTGAATAAACTAACTCCCACAGACATATAATAATAAACAGTACTCAAATTAAAAACTACTTTCAAAATATTACCTCCACATATACCCAAAACATACTTTATGGAATGTAAGATGCAATGCACTTGAATCATACTTATGGTCAACATCAGTTGAGAAAATGAAAGTGACAGTTAAACATTATTTGTTTTATTTCTTTTTATTTTTACGTGTGTGTGTTGTGTGTGTGTGTGTGTGCGCGCGCGCGCGTGCGCGCGTGCATGTATAGTGTGTGAACATATGCATTGCAAGGCTTTTATGTGGAGGTCAGCAGATAACAACTACAAGATTATGTTCTATTCTTCCCCCAAATAGGTCTTAGAGAATCAAACTTACCATGTTCTATATTCCAGAAAAAGCCATAAAACATGATGGAATGACTTCAGGAAGAGAGGGTAGCTCTTGGGTACATCAGATAGGCAATTGAAAAGACAGCCTGCTCCATTAACTATCCCCCCTCCCAATCTCTGTGCTCATTGTTACAGGTGCCTGTGATAGTTTTTATGATGTAATGAATAGGGAAGAAATAAGACTGATTAGGTACATAACAATGTCCTGGGGACCAAACTCAGGTTATTAGCCTTAATTACAGCACCTTTATCCACTGAGTAATCCTAGTGTTCTCTCAGTTAAATATTTTTTATTTGAGGCATTTTCAGTAGGGATTTCATGTTCTCTGCCTGGAAATTTCACACTTACATTAATATGTACTTATCTACAAATCCTTGACTATTACTCCATAAGATAATGTTGAAACAAGGCCCACATGGAAATTAAAATCTGTCTTACAGTAGAAAGAGGCAAGTAATGTTTTTACTGAGTTACCATTAACCACATTTTATATATTTTAAGTATTATTCCTTCATTAGTGGACTTCATTGACAGCTGTTCAATATAATTTTCTCAATAAATGGAAACAAGAGGACAAACTTCCAAGACACCTGTAATGGCTATCTTTGCTCTTTCTGCTTTAAAGTGTCTATTATTGCTTTGTTTCATTCTCATGGTGGCACTAATTAGCTTAATTTACTTTCTTTATTGTTAAGGGTATTTATAAATCATATGTCAAATAAATTTAATTTGACTAAGACAATTACAACATGGGATACTCCCAAAGTTAAATTATTTAGTATTTTACCCTACCTTATTCAAAACTGCCTGTTTAAAAACTTAGGCTTGAATTGTTCTTCCCTGGAATGTATGTTAATTTCCAATCTCTTAGAATTTTCAGATTCCTAAAAAAAATGTTCTTCTTTTCAAAAAACATGGTTAAATATGTAATTATTTACTATGTGAACATGTAGGATTGGTCAAGGATTTTAATATCAAATTTTAATATCAAACTATTAAAATATTCATTAAAACATACATGTATTGAGGGTAAGTGGAATTCTGACAGTAAAGGCAGACACTAGAAGAATATCTTTACAAAGAAATGTCAAGATATGTAAGCAATTCCAGAAGCTAGAAAAAGAAATAATTTTTTCCCATAGATTTAAAAAAGCATAACCATTCTGGAATTACCTTAGATTTTAATTGGTGGTTTCACATCCTGTGAGAAAACTTTGTTTTCTCGTGAAACTGAGAACATGATGTTTGATGTTTTGTTTTGCCACTCTCCCTAGCAAATGAAAATAACTTGTGCAAATATAAAGAGTAATATTTTAATACTACTAATATTTAATAAAGTTTTAAGAAAAATGTACACTTAAACATTAAAATTAAATATTCACTTTAACAAAGTAAAACTATTTGAATGTTTCAATTAACATAAATATTGAGTTATCATAGACATTAGTACAATGATCAGCAGAAAATTCTCCAGATTTTGATAAAATGAGAAGTTATTAAATGTAATTTTCATCTTGTGTAATTAAGTGTAGAATAGCTAAGTTAAGAAAAATAAAAAATAGTTTGTAATATTGGAAGGAACATTAGATGATACAATGAACAAAAGTATTTAAGAGAAAAACTTTGGAGATTAAAATAGTTTGTTTAAATAGAAAAATGTATAATATGTTAACTCCTCTAAATTACTTAAAATGGACTTTTTAAATCATTCATGACTATAATAAACTATTCTCGAAAAGAACTTCTCTGGTGTCACAACTGTTGTGAGTTCATAAGTTTTAGCACCCTGCTTTGTGAAGAAGATGCTGCTCTCTTGTCATAATCTACCCCTTCTGGCTCTTAAGCTGTTTTGTACACTCTTATGTAATATTCATCATGATATATTTTGTACTTATTAAATTGATCAGATTAATAATTCTGTGTCCCTATATTTGAAGATTTAAACTAAGCAGGACAATTTTTTGGTAGGTATTATCTACAAACATATTTATATATTATAATCAAATGGGAATCATTATAGTTATGCAAGGTAGAATTTGAAAATGAATGTATTAAGTAATAAGTCTTATAGGAAACATTTGTTCATATCAATGTATGTAAAATATTACTTAATAAAACTCATCCTCCATTTGTTTTTGAGAGCTCTGAGCAAGTAGAACTGCAAAGCTTTTCGAAACCCATAAAGAATTTCTGAAAAAGGAATACTTGCAGCAAGCTCATTTTTATTGTTAAATGCTAAAACCGACCATGTCAGAACGTCTGTTCACAGCAGTATTGCACTGGAGCACACCACTGGAATTCTAGCCAGCACTGAGCAGGAAACAGAATACAAGGTAAACAAAAATATATAAATGAGACCTACTAACTCTGTTTAACATTGCTTGTGTGCAAATGATTCCAAGGCTGATCACTTGGTATTTAATTACTAATAAGGGTTGATACTTGGGAAGATGAATTCTCCCTCTGTTAGCAGTAATCTGTTGTTTGTATTCTTTATGTATGGACATGACCCATTGAGATTTTATCCTTTCATGTTAACATCCCTATTGGTGTTGACATTGTTTGAGCCTTATTTAGATAGACATATTTTTGCAGAATCATGGGGATAATGTCCTTATTATGTCTAAGAGAAACCATTGCAAAGCAGACTGTGTATTGCCTGGATTCTTGCAATCATCCTGCCTCTTCTATAGTGAGCACAAGTGTTAGATTCAGCAGTTGTGTAGTAGATATATCCACTGGGAATGATCACCATGTTTACTTGTCCTTGGTATGATGAACAGTTGTGATTTTCTATAGTGGACCCTACCTTCTACAAAGAAAAGCTGCTTTGATTAAGGATGAGAACTCAAATCATCTGCAGTGTAAAGTTGTGTATTTAGTATGAAGTAATGACTTATGTTGATTTGGTAATAGGACATAGGAGGTTCTTCACACAATTCATAGCTTTACTAGCCCCAGGTAGTTGGCTAGGTTTCCAGGTTCAGAAATAATTTTCATTCTTTAGCTGTTCCTTACCACCAAGATTAGTTTGGCATGAAGATTCCTTAGGTGACATATTAACATGCTGGTCATTTGTTGTAATGCATAGACAATGTTGCTATGATAGAAATGAGAGCTATTATTTATAATTTATCAATTGTAATGTATTTAAGAATAAATATAATTCAGATTTGTACAACATTCTGAAATAAATTAAACTAACCAGACTTTCAGTTATCTTAAAAATTACTAAATGATTGAGTACATTGTATATTGTTTTGTCAATAAAGGTCATAACTGGCTAAGGATATCTCTTGTCAAAGAAATTATTTTTGAGAATTTTCAACAGAAGACCATGTAGTGGTACATTAAGAATCCTGCAAACTCATGAAACTCCCACTAACCAGATTGGTTATTAAGGACTCAATGTGTAAATTCAATTTATGTCCAGTGGCATTTGCTATAGTGTGTATTTTTCCATCTGGTATGATGTTAATCACCCCAATGGGACATCATAACAAACTTCCAAAAACACTGCTAACAGTTGCTTATTTGGGAAACAAAATTTTTTGTTATTGTTGTTATTTACAGTTAATATTCACAAGTGTCCTGATGCGGACCACAAAAATCTGTATAACATATATCTCTTTCATTTCTGACCAAATATAATAATAGAACAAAACATTTTTAAAAAGTTGTTTCTTTATAAGAGTAACACTGTGCCTACTGTATTGATATAAACCTTCCTCTCTCTCTCTCTCACTCTTTTTTTTTAATTGAAGATGGATTCTTCTCTCATATAAAACATCACACCCACAGTTAACGCTTCCTTCACTCCTCCCAGGTCCCTGCAGCTCCCCTCTCCCACAGATCTTCCCCATCCTCCATTTCCTCTTCATAAAACATCAGATCTTCAAGAGATAACAATCAAACAGGTAAAAAACAAGGTACAGTAAGACAAGGCAAAGGCCCTCATAATGAGCCTGGGATCAAGGCAACAACCCATTGGAACAAAAGAGGTCCAAGAGCAGGCAAAGAGTAAAAGATACACCCTTTCCCACTGTTAGGAGACTCACATTAAAACCAAGCTAACAGCAGGAATATACATGCAGAGAATTTATTGCACATCCATGCAGGCGCCCCTGCTTGCTGCTCTAGTCTCTGGGAGTCCACGCTCATGCTAGGACAGGAGGTTGTTTTTTGAAAACTGAATGCAGGGCACCATTGCTGAGAACAACATCCACAAAGCCCATTGAATATACAGAATCCAAGCTGATTTCTAAATAAAGCCTTCACTATGTTCTATTGTTTTGGTGTGATAAGAGCTCTGCAGGCTGTGGAAAAAGAAACATGGACACCAGCCCAGCCACAAAACCCTTCACCTACAATTTGTCCTGCCTGGAAGATGTGACAAAGAACTTGGGGAATTTGCCAACCAGTGTTTTGTTTAACTTGAGGTCCCTGCCACGAGAGGGAGCCCATGCCCTCCACTACCTAGATGATCAGGAATTGGAGACTGGATAACTCAGATACATAGGGTAGAAGCAAATACCACTTTTTTTAAAAAATCAATGGAAAGACTCTTAATGATATACTGCTATGCTCATAGAGCACTGCATTTTCCAGTCATCATCAGAGAGACTACTCCCAGCAGGGTACTGAAACCCACAGCCAGATATTATGTAGAAACAGATGCTAAATTGGAGGTTTCCATTGGGTCCCTCCCCTAGGAGATAGGGGAACCCCAAGAGAGAGGGAGGAAACACTGTAGGAGTCAGAGGGGATGGAGGACGCAGGAGAACATGGAATACTGAATCAATTAAATCTTTTTTTTTTTTTTTTTGAGTGAAAATCAAATGGAAAAAACAAAATAAAAAAAAAACTAACTTTTCCCTTATGATCAGTTATAAACAGGGAACATGGCCATCCAATTTTGTGGTGAGTCTTCCCAACTCAAATGGCATGGTCCAGGTAATGTCTTATGGGCATAGGAAGCAGCTATCACAGTCATTATGATCCTTCACAGTTGTGTATATAGACTTAGCTTAGTTTGAAGTCTGTTTCATCAGATATTTACACCTGCTTACTTACTGGTCCAGTCTGCATGAATGCTTTTTTCCCCCCATTCTTTCATCTTAAGGTGGTTCTGATCTTTGAGAGTATGGTGATTACCGAAAATGTGTGAACTTATCAGCTAACACTAACCAACACAGGTAGCTTGGTTTCCAATTCTTCTAAGTACACTGATACAAATTTCCAGCAAAAGAGGAAATCTATTATGTAATAACAACAGAGGTTGTTTAATAGGAGCAGGACATTTGTTTTTATTGATGTACAATACTGTCATCTACATTTTATACCTTGCTGCATCTCATTAACTACCCCAATAATGTCCTAACTGTCCCAATAATGTCATTTGTACAGAATAACATCCACTTCAGAATCATATATTACTTTAAACTCTACTTATTGAAAAACAATTTAGTGTTTCCTTAATTGTCTGAACCTTAATTTCTTTTAAAGAAATCTGATCTATAAATGTTAATTTCTGTGACAGTAAATAATGTTACACTGTGAGACAAGAATGCATCTTCTAAAGTATCCCATAATTTCTGTTTGAACATTGGTGATACTTACTCAGTAAAAGATACCTTTGGTCCTTTCCTATTGTGGATTAGAAAGATGGTATCAAATATTGTTGACCAGTGACTTTATTTTAGCAATCTGGATGAATTCCAATTTGCATTTGATTTCTTCTGGTGAGAAATGAGCTAACCAGTTTTTATGTGTTCACTTGCCTCCTTTAGTTTTATCTGTTCAAATATTTGTTCTCCTTCATAGTTTGCTTTTTGTTTTTGTTTTTTGTTTGTTTTTTTTTTTGCTTTGTTATATTTCATTCATGAAATTTTAATAAAATCAGGGATATTTTCTTGATAAATACATGTACCAAAGATATTTTTCCATTTTATAAGTTCATGTTCCTAATGGTATCTACTGACAAGATACTTATTTGATAAATTTCAATTTTCCATCCTGATTTCTATTTATGTATTATTTATGAAATACATTTTATCTATCCAAGGTAATAAAATGATTATTCATGGACAATTTATAAATCAGCTTTTAAATTTAAGCAGGTAGCTTATTTCATCTTAAGTTTATGAATGTTCTGTTTGCACTGGAAAGGGGAGACAAACCGTTTCATAAAATCTGCCTTCATTATTCCCTTGACATTTGATGAAAATTTTCTTAAAACATATATGCAAATATGTTCTGAATATAATCTGCTCCATAGGTATTTGTGATATGATCTCAACACTGCCATCCTGTTTTCATGACTATACATTTAAAGTGGGCCTTGAAACTGTGTGTTATGAGCAATCAGTTCTATACTTAATCTGAAATTATTTTTGGTACTTTAAGCAATTTGTATTTTCATAAAATTGAAATTCATGTATTAATTTCTTCAAAAGTATCTGTGGTATTTTTGACAGTTATTGCTTTGAACCCATAAGTCAATATGTAATAATGTTGACTCTTAAAAATGTAGATTTTTTATAGACAATAAGCAAGATATATTTTATTACAGTGTTATTTAATTTACATCACCAAAGTTCTTCAATTAAGAATGTAGTGACAGTGTGTGGATTTTTGTAGCATTTCAAAGTATTTTAACATATTTGTTCTGTGGTGTATAAAACATTAAAATTTGTTTCTCAGCATCTTATGCCAGTTTATCTGTATTTACTAGACAATAAATTCAGTGTCTATTTTTACTGTCCTCATCTAAAGTGTATGTTGCACCAAGATAATTTATGAATTTTAGATTATGAAAACCTTGAATAGTAAGGGATATCAACATATCTCTACAACATAACATTGTTAAATTCCATCACATAAAATACTGGATAATGCTGCTGCATGCTCCACAACTTTTGAATTTTTAAGAAGATGTTAATTTCTTGGAAACAGATTATACTTTACTCTCTAGCTTTTAAGCTTTTACATAGGAGCTACTTTGTTTATACCTTCCGTGCCCTCATGTCTGAGAAAAGGATCTCCTATGGGCTTCAGTCAATGTCCCACAAAATATGAGGCTTTCCACTTTAGTGAGAAGGGAAGAGCATGTTCTTGGAAAATCGTTTCCACTTTGATGAAAAGGGAACTGCATTATTATTGGTAATTGGTAAGTTGGGAATTTGTTCCTTTTTAATACTTTCAGGTCACTGTTATCCTACTGTCTCAGAATGACTTTATTTCCTTTTACTCTTGAATATTTTCATTGAATTCTGAGTTTGGAATTGTTTTCCTTGAATAATAATATTTTACAGTATCAGTTTGTCCATATAATATATAATAAGAAAAGATCATTCGTATTATTACTTATGCTTATGCATTTTTGACTTTCCATAAATGCCCTTTTCAGTAATTTTCAAGACAGTGTACTCAACCTTGATTTTCATCAGAACTCTTCACTTTGAGTTCACTTGAAAATGGATGTAACTTTCAGCCATACTTCTTTCTGTGGAAAGAATTAGGCCAAAAGTTGAAGTTGAACACCAAAAGTTATTGCCAATAAAAACTCAACGCATTGGGTTCAGGGAATTTCAGGGTACCTGAATGTTATGAGTAGGTTTTTTCTGCCGGCTGGTCTGGACCCAGTGCTGTGTCAGCCCCAAATAACACACAAATACCCTGTATTTGATACTATTCTCTATGGTTTCTTCTTTGAATTCTCACCCTGAGCCTTGATGCTGAACTCTGATCTGGAAGTATATAAATTTTGCCTAGACTTACAATATTTTTACCTTGTTCTTTTGATAAGAATGTTTCATCAATCAACAGAAAAGTAACTAGAACAGCAATTGTTATCAGAATAGTGGATTTACTACTATGATGAAGATGACCATGTGACATTTATGACTTGAAATCTTTTGTTGGAGGGTGTTAGAAGTTTGAGTTGGAAATGCCTATGCACACATAGGGATTAATAAGCACTTTTATGTACATTTTAAGATAATACAATTAAATAACAATAATGATAGAGTTTGTTATGGGCACTGGGACTTAAAGAATTATCTAAAGTCTACCTTTGTGATACTTGACTAAAAGTCTGTGGTCACTTTTATGGTTGGGGCTGAAGAAATAGCTTTGATTGTTGAAGAGGCCAATAGATGCTGGTCAGATGGAACTATAAATCAGGTGTGATTAATAAGAGATCGGTAAAATCTTCAGGACAGTATCTTCTCAAGATTATCACACAGAACATTTGTTGTCTGTGAGAGGTGATGAGTGAGGGCAAAGGCTGTATTTTATGTGGTAACCAAATTCCGGCAGTGTATAATAGTACCCACGTAGTACTGGTTTTGATGGCATTCAAGATACAAGACTGAGAGATTTTTGTGGAAGTTGAAGCTTGGCACAGTGGCAGCACCAGAGTCCCTGCAGAGATGCCAGGAAAGCCATTTGTGGAAAGTACAGTCTCAATTGCACTGTAGCCCAGGATGTTGGAGATACCAGGATCATGAGCCATCTGCTGACAACCATAGTAGGTGTGGAATGTAGCCAGCCTGAGCACACAGCTGGAGATGGCAGATCTGGAGTAGTATGTTGTACTTTAGTGCCTAGCATATGACAAATGATTTCCACATGTTGTTTATTTGGCTACAGTATTGGGGTTTGCATTGTAAGGATGTAGTTACTCTTTGATCTGATCTTGGCTCTTCCTTTTGAAATAAGTATATAACCTGTTTTTTTCTTTTACAGAAACCCAGAGTTAACAGACATTAAACTAAAACAGAGATATTCAACTTACAAATGGTTGACATTTTTAAAGACTGGGATTTTTGAGGTAGTACTGTATTTCATACTATGAAAGAGATATTCAACTTACAAATGGTTGACATTTTTAAAGACTGGGATATTCAAAGTTGTATTGTATTTCATGCTATGATATTATCTTGAGAAGATGAAAGTATGGTATCACAGTAATATGTTTGTGTGTTAGGTTGATATGGGATGGAGTATGCCAGTTAGTTTTTACAATAAACTTAGGAATAGCTAGAGTTATGTGGGGGAGGAATATTAATACAGCCTAAAATATATTGGTCTATGGATAAGTCCATGGCATTATTTGCATTGTCTGTTGTAGCGGGGTGAAATCTAGTTATAGCATGTCTCCTGGTTTATATAAGAATCTAGATTATCATGAGCCTTTGAGTGAGGAGAGAGCGATCCAATAAGCATCGTTCCTGGATAAAGTTTCTGCTTTCAAATCTGTGTCTGACTCCTTTAATGAAAGATGATGACTTGGAAATATAAGAGAAACAAAGCCTCTCAGAGGCCATGGAAATATACAACATAAGCCAATTGATAATTCAGTTCCCTCTCCCTCCACCCTCCCATGCCCCTCAATTCCCCCCAGTTCCATTCCCCATCCACTCCCCAGAGAGGGCCAGGCCTTCCAGGTGGGATCATTAAAAACTGTCAAGTCATTGGGTTGGGACCTAGGCCCTCCCTCTTGTCTTTATTCTAAGATCTTCCATGCACCAGGGCAACATCCTGGGTCCACTGGCAGAGGTCCCATAGAATACCCAGGCTTTCTAACTGAGACCGATGTTCAGAGCATCTGGGTCAGCCCTATGCTGGTTTCCCAGCTATCACTCTGGGATCCATGAGGTCCCCCATGTTCAGGTCAGCTGTCTCTGTGGGTTTCTGCAGCCTGGTCATGACCCATTTGCTCATCACTTCTCTCTCTCTGTAACTGGATTCCAGGATTGCAGCTCAGTGTCTAGCTGTGGGTATCTGCTTATGTTTCCATCAGTTACTGGATGAAGGCTCTAGGAAAGCATAAAAGGTAGTATTCAATCTCATTACCAGGGAAGGACATTTAAGGTAGCCTCTCCACTATTGCTCATATTATTAGTTGGAGTCATCCTTGTAGGTCTCTGGACATTTCCTTAGTGCCAGATTTCTCTTCAAATCTATATTGGCTCCCTCTATTATAGTGTCCCTTTTCTTGCTCTCCTCTATTCTCCCCTGCACCTGACTCAATCTTCCTGGTGCCTCATATTCTCCTCTCTCCTCCTCTTCTCCCCTTTCCTTTCTCCTAACTTCCTCTCTACTCATTGTGCCCCCACGCCTGCTCCCAATTTGCTCAGGAGATCTTGTCCCTTTCCCCTTCTCTGGGGAACCATGCATGTCTCTCTTAGGGTCCTCTTTGTTTCCTAGCTTCTCTGGCAGTGTGGATTGTAGGCTGGTGATCCTTTACTCTATCTCTAAAATCTATATATGAGTGAGTACGTACCATATTCTTCTTTTTGTGACTGGTTACCTCACTCAGGATTGTTTCTTCTAGTTCCATCCATTTGCCTGTGAATTTTAAGATTCCATTTTTTTTTCTGCCGACTAGTACTCCATTGTGTAAATGTACCACATTTTCTTCATCCATTCTTCAGTAGAGGGTCATCTAGGTTGTTTTTAGGTTCTAGATATTACAAATAATGCTGTGATGAACATAGTTAAACAGATTTCTTTGTTGCATGGATATGGATCATATCCATGGGTATATGGGCTATATGCCTAAGAGTGTAATTGCTGGATCCTATGGTAGACAGATTCCCATTTTCCTGAAGAACCACCATACTGACCTCCAAAATGGCTGTACAACTTTTCACTCCTATTAGCAGGGGAGGAATGTTCCTCTCTCTCCATATCCTCTCAGGCAAGAACTGTCATTTGTGTTTCAGATTTTAGCCATTCTGACAGGAGTAAGATGGTATCTCAGAGTTGCCTTGATTTGCATTTCCTTGATGGCTAAGGATGTTGAGCACTTTTTAAAGTGTATTTAAGCCATTTTTTGATTCCTTTATTGAGAATACTCTATTCAGTTGTGTACCCCACTTTTTAATTAGATTATTTAGTGTTTTGTTAATTAGCATTTTGAGTTCTTTGTATATTTTGGAGATCAGCCCTCTGTTAGATGTAAGGTTGGTGAAGATCTTTTCCTACTCTGTGGTCTGCTGTTTTGTCTTGTTGACTGTTTCCTTTGCCTTTCAAAAGTTTCTGGGTTTCAGGAGGTCTCATTTATTAATTTTGGATCTCAGTGTCTGTTCTACTGATGTTATATTCAGGAAGTAGTCTCCTGTAACAATCGGTTAGTGCAAGGTACTTATGCAGCCCCTGAATTTTAATTCCAGCAGAGCAGCAGAGGCAGGTGAACTATGTGTATTCAAAGGTGGCCACAGCTATGCATTATGATCCAGTCTCAAAAAATACGGTTGTCTCTTCCTTAGCCAGTTATTATGATAGTGAGCACTATTCACAGCTTGGTACAATTTGTGGTAATTTTTCTTAGTACTTTGAAGCTAACCATATGGATGCAGCTCCTATGTCATTTCCAGCTTTCTTTCTCCTTTATCTATGGCTCCCTTGCATGAAGTCCTCAGTCACAGGGTCTTACTTACTATCAAGTTTAGGAGGGTGACACAGGAGCACTGACAATAGACTACAGTATTTGGGTTTTATGGGACCTTACTTATCAAAAAATTCTAAAGAAATAACCCATTCCTGGCACCGGGGTCTTAATGTGTTAGACTTTGGTACCAAAGAGACACACTGCTGGTCTGTTATAGGGTAACTGGGTGTGGCTGTTTTTACATCTCCAGTGAAATACCACATATCCAAGAATATGTTGACAATATACATTGTTCTGGATGTTTCTTTTATTTTCATCATAAAGAACACAAACATGAGTGGCTTATGGAGGTAGAAGGGTTTGGGGAAGAACTGGGGGAAAGGTAGATAAGATCAAAACACATTATATGAAACTTTTGAAGAAACAATAACAGAAGCAAACACCTATACCTAAACACTGAATCGAACTAGAATCCAGATGCAGATGGAGAGGACAAGACCAGGTTGCAGAAAGACATAGAGACAGCTGACCTGAACAAGGAGGAGCAAACAGGCCCCCAGACTGAAAGCTGGGAATCCAGCATGGGACTGACTCAGGCCCCTCTGAATATGGGTCTCAGCTAGAAGGACTGAGCAGTCTAAGGGACCTCAGAGAGTGGAACCAGGATGTATCCCTGGTGCACAAAAGGACCTTGCGAACATATTCCCCATGGAGGGATAACTGCCTTAACCTAGAGACAAGAGAGAAGTCCTAGTCCCTACTTCAAATGACCTGACAGATCTACATGACCCCACCTGGATGGCATTGCCCTACATGTGGAATTGGGGTAGGGGATTGGGAGGGGAGGGTGGTCAGGGTGCATATGAGGGGTCAGAGAGGATAAGAGAGGGAACTGGGATCAACTTGTATAATAATAAATTAAAAAATTAAATTAAAAAATTTTAAAAGAAAAAGAAATTTTAAAACAATCAAACTTTTACATTGCAGATAAGGAGGCACTATTTAATATGGAAAAAGTTAATGAAAATCCATCCCACTTTTTTTTTGACTATTTAACTCAATAAAGATGATTATTTTGTTTCTTTCATTTGTAAGATTCAACCAACATTAATTTAAGTATCAGGGAGTTTTAAAATATCTTAAAATTTGATATCAAATATTTATGCAAGAAACATTTGCTAAAAATTTGCATGATAGAACTGGAACTATTAATATATAGAATGTCTATTCAGAAAGTAATTTAAACATTCTAAGTTTTTATCATGGTGAAAATTACACAAGGGTATGAACTCAAAGATAGGCACATACCATGTAGTGAAACAGTGTATATTGTCACCATGTGAATGATAAATCAATAATGCTTTTTCTTTCTTTTTATTTTTTATAATATTTTTAATTTTTTTTTTTTTACATATTGATCCCAGTTCCTTCTTCCTCCCTCCGTCCCTTCCTCACTCTCTTTCTCCTTCTTTCCCTCTCTCTCACCCTCTCATGCCCCCCCATGTAAACCCTGCTCTTCCATCCCCCCCCACACTCCACATGTAGGGTGATGCCCTCCAGGATGGGTCATCTAAATATGTCAAACATTTGGAGTAGGGACTAGGACTTCTCTCCTGTTTCTAGGTTAAAGGAGTATTAATTCTCCTATTTAGGAAAAAATAGCAATATGGTTGAAATTGAAATAAACACTATGAATTGATACAATTCTTACCCCATAGAATTCTATAGATGTCCATCCAGGAGGTATCCCCCAACTCTTTAAAAGTTCATTCTTACTTTTATCAATAATATCTAACGGCGATTGAATGAGACCACTATTTTTTTTTTTTTTTTCTGTCATTTTTTTTTTTTTTTAATCATGGTCATCTACTAGGGACTGTGACAAATGAATTTTGTAAAATATACTATTCTCAATCATAAAATCTTGGAATAAAATTTTGGAGTTAATTGGCAACACTTTCTGTTTTTAAAATATTTTAAATTTTATTATACATTCTAACCACACTTCTCCCTGCCACCCCTCCCCCCACCACTCTGCTTGCTACCACCCCCATGACCTTCCCCCACCTCCTAACCTCCCCCCAACCCACCCCCATGACCTTCCCCCACCTCCTAACCTCCCCCCAACCCATCCCCATGACCTTCCCCCACCTCCCTAACCTCCCCCCCCAACCCATCCCCATGACCTTCCCCCACCTCCTAACCTCCCCCCAACCCACCCCCATGACCTTCCCCCACCTCCTAACCTCCCCCCAACCCACCCCCATGACCTTCCCCCACCTCCTAACCTCCCCCCAACCCACCCCCATGACCTTCCCCCACCTCCTAACCTCCCCCCAACCCACCCCCATGACCTTCCCCCCACCTCCTAACCTCCCCCCAACCCACCCCCATGACCTTCCCCCACCTCCTAACCTCCCCCCCAACCCATCCCCATGACCTTCCCCCACCTCCTAACCTCCCCCCAACCCACCCCCATGACCTTCCCCCACCTCCTAACCTCCCCCCAACCCATCCCCAGTCCACTTGTCCTCACAGGTAAGGGCTCCATAAGGAGTCAACATAATTTGGTACAATAGGTTGGGGCAGGGCCAGACCCCTCTCCCATGAATTAAGACTGAGCATGGCATCCCACCATGGAAAGTGTGCTCCAACAAACTAGCTCATGCACCAGGTTTGTATAGTGGTCCTACTGCCATGGGCCCCTCTGATAGTCCAAGCTTCACAACTGTCTCTCACAAAGGGAGGGTGTAGTTCAATCTCCTGGAGTCTCCACAGCTGTAGGTCTAGATTTCATGAGTTTCCATGAGCTTTGTTCATCTGTCTCTGTAGATTTCTCCCTCACAATCTTGACCTCCCTTGCTCATATATTCCTTCCTCCCTCTCTTCTAATAGATTCCTAGAATTTGGCCTGGTTCTTGATTGAGGATCTCTACATCTGGTTCATTAATTACTGGATGAGGGCTCTAAGATGACACTTTCTTAAACATTTAAGAAACTGCATATTTCCAGAAAAAGACTTTATATTATGTATTTTCAAAGAGGAGATTTATTTCTTTATATCATGTATCCTATTTAAATTTTCTCATAATAAACTGACATTTTATTATAGTTCTAATTAACACATTCCTATTGGATAATATGTAATTTCTTGCTATTTTATATGCATTCCTTGAAGAAACATCTCTTCCTTTATTGAGAATTTCCCAATTAGCAATTTGAATTATTTAAATTTAAAAACTGTTTTATGTATATAAATCAAATGCACCACTTATTTTTCATATCTCTTTTGTGCAACATTTTCTTCAGTGTAAGCATTTGAAGTTTTTGCTTTTATAAAGATTGTAATACAGGAGAAAACATTGCAAGCAGTCTATTTGGTAATATTTTAAGATTCTATTTTCTTATTTACTTGTAAGAACTCTGTTAGAACTAGATCCAAAAGGTGTATTACATGGACTTTTTATTAAGTATATAATAATTTCACATTTTATATTTAAATACAAAAGTAGAATTTAGGTTAAAGTTTATTTGTTTGACTTGGTTTGTTTTTAAGGACACTACATTTCTTTGTGGCTGTCAAAAGTAAATTAGGCACCTTTATAGGGGTCTATTTTTAAGTTCCCATTACTTAGAATAATATGGTTGTCCTTAAACAAAAACTGCATATTCTTGATTATTCTTAAATTTAAGATATACGTTCAAATGTACTTGACTTAGTCTATGGTCTTTGATTTTTAAAACAAATTTATGAATAATTCTGATGATACATTAAAATGATCTTCCCTGACTTTTGAAGCAGATTGTTTTAGACTTATATATGAGATTATACATAGTATAACATTTCCCCCTTTATCCACCTCCTCACAAATTCTTCCATATACCACATTTTCACTCTCCTTGAAATTCATGGCCTCATTCTTCATTAATTATTATTGTATCCATATATGTAAATTCCTAAATATGACCTGCTTAGTTTGTATAATGCTACTTATAGTTATGTTTTCAAGGCTGAAAAGGCTGAAGATATTTTACTATTAGGTAATTGTTATGCTTTTCCTAGGAAAGAGTACTTCTCCCATTTTCTATATTCCTTATTTTCCTGTAGTTATGTGTAGGGTTGAATCCTCATGATTTTTTCCCGTTATATATGTCAGTTTTAAGAAAATTGTCTTCATTAAGTGGCTGGTTAATATTCCACAGGGTATATGTAAATCTATCCTCCGTTGATAGCTATCTAGGTTGTTTGCAATTTTGTGCTATTGGTAAAAGTGCGAAAGTGAATATTGTTGAGCATGTTCCTCTGTAGTAGGATAATACCCTTTGTGTGTATGTCCAAGAGTAGTATATCTAGACCTTGTTGTACATGTATCCCCAGCATCCTGATGAATGACTACTCTGTTTTCTATTGTGTCTCTATAAATTTTTAGTCCCACCAGCAAGTGGTAATCATGAAATAAGTGATCATGAGATTCAGAGGTTAAATAGATGGAGGTAGCCAGGACCCAGAAAGACAAATAGGGTATGTATCCACTTATTTGTAGAAGAAAACTACAATTCAAATAGCCACAGAGGTTAGATAAGTAATAAGGGGCTATGAGGGAGGAAGTGATTTAAGAAGAAATGATACTTATGGATAGATTAGGTGTGATTGGGGGAGTGGAATGGGGGAACAAAAGGCATGGGAGAGGTAAGAGGTGGTTGAGGAAGGGAATAAAGGAAGGAACAGCTGAAACTAAAGGCTATATAAGGCGTCACATGGAAACCCAACACAGTAAAAGCTCCAAATAATAGAGGAGGTGCAGCCCCAAGCAGCTCTCTCTCTCATCAACAAGGAAGCTTCTAAACTAGGATTTGTTTACATCTAATCAAGTTGGTGGCCACAGCTGCCTCATGGGAACCCCCAAAATATGCAAGCTTCTGGGTAATTTTCATAAACTGATGGTAAGGACCTATTGCTGATAATAGCAACTATAAAACTCTTTGAATATAGAGAAAATAGTTTGTACTCATTTAGAGCCTTCATTATAATGGACTATGCTTATAGACCTGGAAGGAACTCTGCATGATACCAAATGAAAAATATAAACATCAATACAGCTACAAATGCTTGTCTACAATGATGACCTGGATGAAAAAAATGTGCATAGCAGACTATAGAAGCATGAATAGGGATACACAGGTCTGTGCCACAGGGGGTCTGAATGATCATAAACCATATCACTTGGAATACAAACAACTTTAAGGACAGGCCTCATGTTCAGCCAACACAAAATGAACTCAATGGCTTGTTTAGATGTTAGGTTGTTTTTATCTTTGTCTCAGGGCTGGTTTTGGTTCTTTGTTGTTGTTCATGTTTATCTTACAAGTTCTTTGTGTGTATATTATAGCTTCTGGTTCTATGGGCTTTGGGGGACTATTGTGTGAGTGAACTTGTGTTTCTCTGCATGTGTGTGTGTGTGTGTGTGTGTGTGTGTGTGTGCACGCGCATGCATGCGTGTGTATTTTGTCTTTTGTCTTTTCTTTCTTTTTTGTTGTTGTTGTTGTTTATTTTGCTTTTTATTCAGCTGTTTTTGTTTTCTGTCTGGTGGGTTTGTTACATTCCTACCTTTGTGTTTGTTTCAACTTATTTTATTCTTACTCTTTGACCCCTAACATAGTTTTTTTTTATTAATTTATATTGATGCTCATTATCTGTGCTACATTGAGGTTCAGGTTGATGGTCCCTGATCCAAGCTGCTGACAGAAACAATTTAATTGTTATTCTTTAAATACCTGTTTGCTTCCTAGAACAGATAGAAATGGTATGGAACTGAATGGGCGGGGAGGCAGGGAAGATTATGGAGTATTTGAGAGAGGAAACCATAATCAGAATATATTATATGAAAAACTCTTTATTAGAAAAGAAACGTCACAGAGAAAATTATCTTTACTATCCCAAGATATTTGGATGTGAAACTGTAATCTGTCTTTGTCTTTATTTATATGTTTCTATTGATCTGTCATGTGTCCATTTAAAGTATTAAAGGTATATATTTGCTGTTTAGAAAGCTCAAATAATGAAGACATTTTTATTTTATTATGTCCTATATTTTGAACATGTTCATCTCCCATATTTTCCTCTATGTTACTTGACTCCCACTAGCTCCTTACCTTTACCCAACTATTCTTGTAACTATTCACATGTCTTTCTTTCTGTCTGTCTCTGCCTGTCCTCCCTCCCTCTCCCCTCTTCTCTCTCTCTCTCAATCTCTCTCTCTCTCTCTCTCTCTCTCTCTCTCACACACACACACACACACACACACACACACACACACACAAATTTTGTGTATCTGTATAGAATATGGAGTCCACAGGTAAAATGTAATTAGTTACTTTGAATATTGTCTTGTTGCTTAACATGATGATATCCTTTTGTGCATATTTTCCTACAAACAACATGACTTCATTCTTCTATGAGGTAAATGAAACTGGACCATATCTACATACCACCTTTTATTTATTCATCTGTTGATGGATACCTAAGCTGATCCCATAACTTGGCTGTAGTGAGCAGTCCTGCAACACGCAAGAATGAAGCAGTAGCTCTGTGGTGTGTTTACCTGGAGTCCTTTCACTCAGGATTTGCATAGTTGGGTACTCTGGTAGTTCTATTTTATGTTCTTGAGAAAAACCACACTAATTCAAGTGATGACTAGACTATTTATATTTGTTTGTAGTGCATAGGGTTTGTTGTTTAATTCATACTTATTTGTCTTCCTGTCTTTGCATTTAAATTTATTCCATCCCTTGTATTTTTCCAGCCTATCTGATTTGTAGATTTTGAATTGAAGTTATTCCATGGAGGGTACACTGTTTTATTGAAACTATCTTGTGACACATATGTTGCACTTCCTATTTACTCTAAATTGTCCTTAGAGATCTCAATTCTGACTTTGCATTCATATCATGTTGTATTTTCTTTTCATAGATTACTTTCATTTGTTTTTAATGTCTGACTTCAAATTCTTGTACCATATTCCTCATAAAACAAGCGATGTTCATGGGAATATCTGTCATCTACACAAACATCATGACCTTGGCACACTGAATGGACTCACTGAGATAACAGGTCTAATTCCATGCTATTGCCCTTAGCATGCTTGACACAACTTAGTGTAGTCTCTGATTTTATAAAAAGCATTAATTTATATACATAAGCATATCTCCTTATTTATTTTCTAGATGTTTAATGACAGCTGAAGAACCTGTTTGATCTGAGGCCAGCTAATGTGCTTTGCAATATGTAAGTTGAGTGAGGCTCATTCCACCTGAACAATGAATATCTGATTTGTAGAGAACTTAGTCCTGGAGCACAATAAAGCTGTACCTCCTGTAAAGCACCCAGCATTGCCTGCCAATTCCAAATTTTGTCTCTGTACATTTGTTCTCCAATTAATTTTTCTGATCATATGATATTTATACTATTTTGTGATTTGCATGTGACTGGTAGCATTGCATCTGAAATTTACAAAAGAAAGAAACTTAAAAAAATATTATTACTATTCTGTCATTACCTTCATTTTAACTAATATGCTTTCAATTATTGGTTAGAATTCTGTAGAACTGAGTTTCACTTAAGTAACTGCTATATTGCTATTCTCTGAATCCCTGTGAACGGTAAGGCTAGAAATGTCCACACTGCCATATCAAGACGATGAAATTGGTGGTTACAATATGATGTTGTCTTTGACCATATTAGACTGAAATTTTATAATAAACTCCCTTGCTTTCTGAGATTACTCTGGTAGGCTCTGAGGCAGTGAGAAGGGGTTCTGCTGAATCAGAATTTAAATTTGGTACCACTGATAGCAAATATATTTCCAGCTCAGTTCTTTAGAAATCCAATGAAACCAATTTCACATTACATGTCATGTAGTATAGTGTTTTGGTTATTATGTGCTAAGGAGACTTTCTTTTCTGGTACATTCTGTTTGGTGTTCTATATGCCTTTTGTGCCATGTTAGACATCTTCTATTTTAGGTTAGAAAACTTTTCTTCTATGATTTTGCTGAAAATATTTTCTGTGGCTTCTTCTAGTCCTAGTATTTTTATATCTGGTCTTCTCGTGGTATTCCAGATTTTCTTTGACTGAGAAATCTATTTCTTCCACCATTTCTTCAATCCCTAAGTTTCTTCCCTCCCTTATACTCTGTTGGTGAATCTTGTTTCTGAAGATCCTGATAGAGTTCCCTACTAATTTTGTTGCCTAATTTCCCACAGTTTGTTTTTTTTTTTAATTGATCTTATTTACTCTTTTCAGCTTTGAATCATTTCATTCTTTTCTTTTAACTCTTTGCTTTGGTTTCATACAATTCTTTAAGGAATTTATTAATTTCCTCTTGAAAGAGACTTCCATCATATTCATAAAGGTTATTTCAAGGTCCTTGATTTTGATTAAATTATTTTAAAATTCCTAAAGCCTACTGTAGTAGGGTTAGGGTTGCTGAGCTATATTGGAGACATATCCTGGTTGTTACTGGTTTTGATTTTATGCTGCCTTCTAGACATCTAGACTTGGAATGATTGTAATTTTACTTGCTGATATGTGTTTTCTTTGTTAGGTGGGTAAAGCGTTATAAATAGGAATCTGGGAGACAATAAGCCAATGCATGTTTATTGGAGAGAAATTACTTACACCAGAAACAGATGATCACTGCAGGTTCTGTCCCAAGGATGCCTACGGATGCTCTGTCTCCAACCAGAAAGTAAGAGAGCGATCTGGGGTCTACGAATGCAGACCTAGTCCCCACAGGTCACACACACCTGTCCCCAGTCCCCCATGGGTGTGGTCAGTGCAATAAGTTTGGGCAGGGTGGTTATCTCACTACAGGTGGGTGTTTTGTCCCTTGGTTTGGTTTATGGTTTTACCTGTGTTTCAGAAGGGTGTGGTAGCTGTGTGTTGCCTTATAGGAAATCTTCTAGGATCCTACTAAATGATGACATAGGGGCATCAAGGTAAAGAAAAAAAAAGTCTTTCTGGATATCAGGAGCTGACTCTAAGAATTGGGGATGAGATCAGAAAGGGTGAGAGTCTTCTCACAGGGAAGGGGGGGGGCGACTAGGTGTTACATTAGGAGTTCCTTGGGTATGGGGACAGACAATGAGGAAAGCCTACCACAGGTAGTCTGCTACAGAGCTAAAAATGAGACTTGGGAGTTGAATTTGGAAGAGAGGCTGAAGCATGAAGATTGAAACTTGCCTATGTCTTTTGCTTGCCTACCTGCTTTCCTGGCAGGCTTTCTGGGCAGGTTCCCCTGAATTTCTACTGAAGTTGGGGACTGGGATAACAGGATAAGTGGGGGAAAGGCTTGTGAACACCTGCTGTGATCCACTGGAGATAGGGTAGATAGGAAAATGTAACTATAGCTGGTGTTCTGCTAAAAGGCTGGTGGAGAGACTAGGGAATTGGATTTGAAGGAGAGATGGAGAGGCAAACATGAAATTAGCCTTCCTCTTCACAATCTAGAGTGGCTTGCAGGTTCACTGAGCCATTGTTAGATTCTTGAGACAAAATATTTATGAAAATAATTAGTTCTAAGATTTTTCAATTTTGTCTAACATATATTCCATCTCTTAAGTTAATTAATTCAAATACTTCAATTCATACATACACACTATAATTATCTATTTTTAACTCTTTGAAATTTTTATAGGCACTGTGCAGTTTAATCACACCACCCTCATATCCACTCTTTAACTCCTCCTTTTATCCACCATCCATCACCTCTCAAAGCTGTGTCTTCTGTTTTTTTTTTTTTTTTTTTTTTTTTTGTTATTTATTTTAAATGCATGTAGCTCTCTTACATCCATTAGTATTTTTCATATGCACATATGTATAGGAGTAACTACTGGAGTATATGTTTCTGGTGAAAAATGATGCTACCTCTCCCAACAGTTTTCAACTGTCTGAAATTTCACAAGTTGATGTGAGTCCTTTTGAAACCTTACAATCGCCTGTGCTGGTATGCTGACACACATTTATTTTGTATGGTATGATACAGGCAAGCAGAGCTGTTGATAGTTCATAGGTGCATCCTGTCATATACAGAATATGATGTTTCACAGAATCCCTTTAGTCTTCAGGTTCGTAAGATCTTCCTTCCCCATCTTCATAATTTTCTACAACTTGACAGGGAATAGGGCATATTGTAGAAGTCCTGTTTCAGGATGGATACATCACAGCCACTTGTTCTTTGCACTTGGACCTGTTGAGGTTCTTTGTCATAAACCCTAATTAAAAAAAGGATGTTTCCCTGATGAGAGATAAGATAACATTTTCACTAATCTCTGGATATGTGGACAGTTAATCAGATTAGAAGGCTGGTAATAAGAATAATATAAATACACATATAGAGATATATTTCAACAATGATGCTTGCTCTCTTCTGAATGTCAAGTATGATTTTGCAATGCTGGTGCACTGCATTCTCATCAAATAACTCAGAGTTGCATTAATTTTATATTTGTCTTACTTATATGATAAAATTAAACATGATGTTCTTATTAAAGAAGGCAAACAGGGTGTTACCATAATAACTAGAGGAATGTCAGGCAAACTAGAAATGGAAAAGTTATAACTGCTTATAATTCATGTTCATTGGATGCTGGAAAAATCCTTCCACATTTCTGGTAAATTTTAAGGTGCATCTTAGGTTTATAACAGAAATTAAAATCTATTTAGAACACAAGAATACAAATTTGGTGCACTCTGTCTACAAAGTACAATTTTATCCTCTAAGGAATAATGCTTTTACATAAGAAAATGGCCTTGAAGAATTCCAGCAATGTCATTTGTAGACACAAACAAACCTTTCTTCAGCATTAGTCATACTGTGACTTTGAAAATACTTCAGCTTATATAAACTTATTCATTATATTCATTAAAGCAAAATTCCATTTCATTTTATTCTCCCTTCCATATGTCCCTACCCTAGAACCAAATGAAGGCTATGACACAGGAATCTTGCTCCAAACACACATTTGCTATTTTGGGATCTTGTCTTGCTCCATGGCATAGAACAGCTGGTCAAGTGTAGCTACCTTCTGTGGCTGCAATTCTCTCTTGGGAAATTAGTCCTTTGGGAATATCTTTATGCAAAAATATTCTTTTCCTTTAGAATTCAAAAATGGTCTAGTGTTGTAAATTTTTTCCCTGAAATAATTGAAGAGTTACAAAAGTGATAAAAAACACTGCCAATAAACAAAAACAATTTGAATAATATCATGATACCATTAAAAATAGGTTTAATATATAATCAGAATTTGTATTTGTTAGCTGCAATTTTTCTTTTAGATTATAATATAATTGCATTTCCCCTTTACCTTCCCACTTCCCAGAACCTCTCATATACTGTTTATGGCTCTTTGTCAACCCAATGGCCTCTCCTTTCATTGTTTCTACCTAAGTGTTTCTTTCAAATAATTGAATTACTTAAATTTTAATATTCAATATTAAGAATGATTCCTTAGTAAGTCGTAGATAAGAAGTAGAAGATACAAAATTGATGAAAGCTATTTATAAATAATAGATAAATTTAAATATTGAACGAGGTTTATTTTAAGAATTTTCTAGCATGTACTTTATTACATTTCTTAGCAATGTAAAATTGTTGGTCAAGTTGTTAGAAGCAACTTTTTACTTATGAATACCACATTTCAAAAACTAGTTTGGAAGCTAATTTCTTTGACATTCATGCTCTGTTGCACATGTGCAGTCTAGGTATTTTACTAAAATTGTATTCACCAAAACATATATAAAGCAGAAATTTTAGAAAACAGTGAAAAATCAGGTACCATCCACTTGAACTCAACATGCAGATATCATTATCATTACCACATAAAGTTTCACAGTAGTGCTATTATCTTAAAAATATGCTATCTTAGTTTTGTTTTTTTTTTTTTCTTTCTGTATACAGAATTGTAATGATAGAAATTCACAGAATGTGTAGTAAATAGACCTGCTGAATTGATGGCCACCATCCTCTGTACTATAGACAATTATAAAAGTCTAGGCTTTTGTCTGTTTTAAGCCTTTAAAAAAGGATGATTTTTAAATCTTTCATAATCCCTAGCTACTGTACAGGTTGTTAAACTTAATTTAATGAAGACAGAGAACACTGAAAGAGAATGTGAACAACTAGAGCAGTCAAACATTTATCAGGCATTATATGATATTTCCTGAATAAATTGAATATGGGAGATTTCACTCGTGTTCTAAGACAAATGTCCTTGATGATTTATGACTGTACAGGATATGCATAAAAGCAGGTAAATCATTGGTACAGGCCATAGATAAATAAGAGTAAAACTGGTTGCACACCATATTCCTTTGAAAGAATTGTGAGGAGAGGCTATGGAATATTATTTTTACCTTAGTAAAGATGTGATACATTGGTTTATGTTGCAGAATATTACCTTAACTATGTAAACATTTGTTTATGTTTCACCTTGCATGTGCCTAGGGAACCTGCTTGGTCTTATAAAAAGCTGAAATCCCAATACCTAGGCAGAAGAGGGGCAGGTGGGACTGTCTGTGAGAGAGTAAAAGATGGAGGAGAAATCTAGGCTCAAGAAAGGAGAGAAGAAGGAGTAGAGAATTATGGAGAAAGAAGGGCACTCCCAGGGCCAGAAGCCAGGCAGCCAGCCACCATCCAGACAGTCATGGAGACAGCAGGAAAGTAAGATATACAGAAGAAAAGAAACACAGGTAAAAAGCCCCAAAGCAAAATGTAGATAAAGAGAAACAGGAATATATAAGAGCAAGTGGGACAAACACAAGATAAAGCCAAGCATTCGTGTCTAATAATAAGTCTCCCTGAAATGATTTGTGAGCTGGTTAGTGTTCCTAAAGAAAGCCTGTTGCAACAATCCAACATGTTGAACTGAAAAGTAAAATTACAGTTAAAATAATCAGTAGGTAGCAGCATATACTCATTCCATTTTTGAATGTCTGGATTTTGATCATATCCGTGAAACACCTTGAGTGAGGACTTCTAATTTTATATATGTGTAGTCAATATGTCAAACACTTTCAGTGTGAAGACATTTTCAAGAGAAGCTGTGCAGGAATAAGTAGTTGCTTCATGAGAAATGGTTCCCCTGAAAGCAACTATTTAAATGTTAGAATTTAAAATCAGAGCCATGACAATTAAGTTCTCAAATGTATGACTTCCTTAACTTTTTAATAGTTATTTTTTCAGGAAAAATAGAATATAGTTCTGGAAAATTAAATGAAAAACTTAAAAAAAGAAGAGGAAGGAATGAGAGTATCAGTTTCCTCCTCTAGAAATTAAAAACTATAACTTAAAAAACCAGAGGAGGGATGGGCCTTTATTCAGAGCCAGTAGACTCATCAAGTTGACAGTTGAAAAGAATTTCTGACAATACAGAATTAACCATTATGCACTGATATTGTTATACATTTTAAAACATTTTTGACGACCATTATGGTTACAAAAATTTGTGTTAACATCTCTATGATTCCTGCTTCTAAATATATACCCAGTGTGGGAGTCACATGTTGGTTTGAGCATTTTAAACTTAACTAATTTGAATTGAAATATATTAATATATAAAATATATTCTTCTCCAGAAGATTTTTCTTGATGGAAAAGAGATGAAATATAGTTTATCAACATATATAATTTAATTATATCAGCAACTCTATACATAACACCTATCTATCACTTTAAAGACTCAAACCCAAGATTTGGTAAGATAAAGGGCTTACCTATAATTATATAACTAGTAATATTTTATTGGATTTTCTGTAACTGAAAATACTAAGCACATGAGTTAGAAATTGCCTTTTGATCATGTTAATATGTGTTTTTCATCTGTCAAAAGAAAAATGAAGTAAACAAATCTTTTATTTGCTAAGGGGAGAGTGTGTCTCCAAGGCAATTGCTTAGTATTTTGGCCTAACAGAATCAGTTTACTTCTTGCATAATAACTGTGCAATGTAGTCAAGTAAACACTTTTATGCTTCTTAATAAATTTTTATACCTTCAATATGCCATTAGGAGTGTGCTAAAGAGAAATTTCTTTCTCCAGTGGAAATCAAAGACATGTTTTCTAAGGTAGAATTTCACAGGTTCATTTTATAGGATTGATTCAAATATGTTAATGCACCACACTGAATTTAGTTTCAAAAATCACATTGACCTGTGTGCTGATGACACTGAGCACTCTTGAAATGCTATGTCCCATAGCATAATGTCAATAAAATATGTTTTATGTATAACAATCAGTGTTTGGAAGTCTATTTTCTTATCTTATTACATCTTTTGACAAGAACCATGTGTCTACCTACTCATGGATTCTTTACCTCTTTATAAACACAAAGGATATTTATTTATATTTATTTTGTTATGGGAAAGTGTTACCACATGTTTCTGTTATTCCTTCTTTTAAATTTAAATGTTTATTCTCTTATTCAAAAGGTGGATGAGTTGGCATTCTATCACTCTCTCTCTCACAACTGATCACTCAGTTGATCAACATCTTCATAGATTCTTATAATACACTAATGCCTCTTAGAACACACTAAATCCTTAAATTAAAACTTTCATTAAAGCATCTTCCTAGGCATCAATATACAATTAAAAGAAAAGTTATTAAATCTCAATTTAAACATAAATTGCAGACAAGAATAAACAAAATATACCTGAATATTTAAAATATAATATATTTATAAATTCTAAGATAGGTTAGTTTAAATATTTTACATGTAATAATCTGAGTCATTCTTTGAACTCTAAAAATGAGTCAATAACTAATGCAAATCACTCCAAATTACTTTTGTAACTTAGTTTTAAACAATGCAATAATTAATATCTGTGATCTTGATTTTCTATGATGCAAATTAATATTTATTTTGGGGCATGTATTTCAGTGATTTATGGAACATATAGTAATATCCTGTAAAATACCACATGATATATTCAAGGAGTTTAATTTCTAATCAATTAAGTTCTGGTTTCGGTACTACAAAAATTTAGAGGTGAGAGATAAAAGATATCAAAATGTAAATTAAAATAAAGAGAAAATTTGCAAAGGATGTTTTTCTACATGGAAATCATGTTTAAGACTTATCATATTCTTACTTTTCATCACACATATTGTATTTTATTGCTTCCAAAAGAAATCAAAATATAAATAAAAATAAAGTTTGCAAAGAATGTTTTTCTACATGGAAATCTTAAGACTTATTATATTCTTACTTTTATCACATATTTTTTTAATGTTATTGCTTCCATTATATTTTGTTCTTTCAACAAGTATTAAATGCTTCAAAACCCAACACCAATACTTGTGATGTATTAGGAATGTAGTGAACTATTAAATTGCTTCATAGTCAATTATATCTTGCAAGCACAGGTGCCTTCACTATAAAATCTGAAACACTGAATTGCAGACTCATTCAATACATTTATTAATTTTCATCACATCTGCGTATTGAGACTTAAGAAAAGATTTACGTCTTAAATGTTTCATAAGGCACACTTTCTTTAGCTCTTTGACCAGAAAATAGGCCAATCATGTGTTTTTAAGAATCCCTAATGATCATATGTGTGTGTGTGTGTGTGTGTGTGTGTGTGTGTGTGAGAGAGAGAGAGAGAGGGGGGGGGAGATGGAGAGAGAGAGGAAAGTAATGGAGGAGGCAGGAAGAAATAGTTCTGATCAGCACACAATTCTCTAACATGTTTCCTCATCTCCTTTTTGTTGGCTTCTCTTCCTGTATTCAGTACCTAGCCATTTTGAAATATTTATCTGATAACCTAAATTTTTCATTCAAACTGGAATCTCATAATTAAGAAGATAAATTTTTAATGTGAATTATGACATATAAACAAATCAATTTCAAGTTTTGATCCTCCATATTATTCATTATGTATTGTTCTCTTTAAAATTCCACAGTGAATTGATTGACATAGGCTTAAATTAATATATTTTTATTATTTGTATAGAAAATGCCTCTACAATTCATAGGCCGTAATTACCCTTTATCACCAAATTATAGTGCACAAAGCATTAAATTACAAATAGAAAACTTCATGCCACAAGGTATTTTATGTTGTTTGTGGCTATTGTAAATGGTGACGTTTCTCTGATTTCCTTCTCAGCCCCTTTACTTCTGTATATAATAAGGCTACTAATTTTTTTTTTTAGTTAATCTTGTATCCCACTACTTTGCTGAAGGTGTTTTTTAGCAGTAGGAGTTCCCTGGTAGAGATTTTCAGGTCACTTATGTAAACTATAATATCATCTGCAAATAGTGAACGCTTTACTTCTTCCTGTCAAATTTGTATCCCCCTTGATCTTCTCTTGTTTTCTTATTGCTCTAGCTAGTACTTAAAGTACAATACAAGAGATATGGTGACAGTGGGCAGCCTTGTTCCTGATTTTAGAGGAATCTGCCTTAAGCTTCTCTCAATTCAGTTTGGCGTTGGCTATTGGTTTGCTGTTTATTGCTTTTATTATGTTTAGGTATGTTCCCCTTATCCCTGATCTCTCCAAGACCTTTATCATGAAGGGGTGTTAGATTTTGTCAATGGCTTTTTCAGCATTTAGTGAAATGACCATGTAGTTTGTCTTTTTCAGTTTGTTTATATGGTGAATTACCTTGATGGATTTTCGAATGTTGGACCATTTCTGAAACCCCGAGATGAAGCCAACTTGGTCATGGTGGGTGATTTCTCTGATATTCTTGGATTCTATTTGCCAATATTTTATTGAGTATTTTTGCATCAATATTCATGAGGGTATTGGTCTGTAGTTCTCTTTCTTAGATGAGTCTTTGTGTGGCTTTGGTACCAGGGTAATTGTAGCCTCATAAAAAGAGATTGACAATGACCCTTCTGCTTCTATTGTATAGAACACTTTGAGGAGTATTGAAATTAGCTGTTCTTTGAATTTCTAGTAGAATTCTGCACTGAAACCATCTTGCCCTTGTTTTTTTTTTTTTTGGTTGAGAGAACTTTGATGACTGCTTCTATTTCTTTAGGGGTTATAGGTCTATTTATATTGCTTATCTGTTCTTGATTTAATTTTGGTAAGTGACATCTACCCAGAAAATTGTCCATATCTGTTAATTTTTTTTTTAATTTTGTGGAGTAAGGTTTTCAAAGTATGACCTGAAAATTCCCTGGATTTCCTCAGTGTTCGTTGTTATGTCCCCTTTTCATTTCTGATTTGTTAATTTGTATGTTCTCTGTCTTTTGGTTAGTTTGGATAAAGGTTTTTCTATCTTGCTTATTTTTCTAAAAGAACCAACTCTTTGTTACATTGTATTGTTTATCTAGTTTCTGCTTTATTGATTTCAGATTATTTCCTGGTGTCCCTCCAGGGTGAGCTTGCTTCATTTTATTCTAGAACTTTCAATTGTGCTGTTAATTCTCTAGTGTGACTACTCTCCACTTTCTTCTTCTTGGCACTTAGTGGTAGGAACTTTCCTCTTACCACTGCTTTCAAAGTGTCACATAAGTTTGGGTATGTTGTGTCTTAATTCTCATTTTATTCTAGGATGTTTTTAATATTTCTTTATTTCTTCCTTGACTGGGAATGGTACAACTGCACATTGACTGATTTCCATAAGTTTGTAGGTTTTCTGTAATTTCTGTTGATATAAAGCTTACCAAACAAGTGAAAGACCTATATAATAAGAACTTACCAGAGAATAGTACTTACCAGAGAATAGTAAGATCTCTCATGTTCTTGGATAGGCAGGATCAGCATAGTAAAAATGGCAATCTTATCAGAAGCAATCTACAGATTCTGTGCAACCCCCATCAAAATCCCAGCACAATTTTTCACAGACATGGAAAAAACAATCTTCAAATTTATATGTATAAACAAAAGACCCAGGATAACCAAATCAACCCTGTATAATAAATGAACTTACAGAGACATCAACATCCCTGATATCAAACTCTATTATAGGGCTATAGTCCTGAAAACAGCTTGGTATTAGCACAAACGTAGACAGGTAGACCAAAGGAATCTAATTGAAAACCCTGATATTAATCCAAACAACTATGAGCACTTCATTTTTGACATAGCAGCTAAAATTATACAATGAAAAAAAGGAAGTATCTTTAACAAATGGTGCTGACATAAATGGATGCTGACTTGTAGAAGATTGCAGATAGATCTATATCTATTGCCATGCACAAAACTGAAGTCCAAATGGATCAAAGACCTCAACCTAAACCCAGCCACACTGAACTTCTTAGAAGAGAAAGTGGGAGGTACCTTTGAACAAATTGGTACAGGAGATAGCTTCCTTAACATAACACCAGAAGCACAGACACTGAGATCAACAATTAATTAATGGGACCTCCTGAATTGAAAGGCTTCTGTAAGGCAAAAAACACAGTAAATAAGACAAAAACCGCAGCCTACAGAATGGGAAAGGATCTTGACCAACCCCACAACTGAGAGAGTGGATTTCCAAAATATACAAAGAACTCAAGAAGCTAGTTACCAAAACACCGAATAATCCAATTAAAAGTGGGATACAGAACTAAATAGAGAATTCTCAATGGAGGAGGCTAAAATGGCTCAACATCCTTACCCATCAAGGAAATGTAAATCAAAAGAACTCTGAGATATCATCTTACTCCTGTCACAATGGCTAAAATCAAAAACACTAAAGACATGTTTGATGGGAGATGTCATTCTGTAAATATGTTTCTCATACTGGTTAATGAATAAGCACTGTTGGCCAATAGGAAAGCAAGAGAGGTATGACTAGGAGACAAGGAGGATTCAAGGAAGTAGTAAGGAGGAGTCAGCATGTAGAAACTGAAGAGAACAGAGGTCTGGGCCTACTCCCCGGTAAGAGGAGACCACGTGGAACGGATTAATAATTAAGACAGAGCTAGCCTATAAGAAACTAGTACCTGGCCAACAGCATTATATCAAATATAGAGTCTCAGTTTGTTATTTGGGGCTGGTGTGGCTTGGGACCGGTGGCAGAGAAAAACTACTCATAACACATGTTATGCTGGAGAGGATGTGGAAAAGGGGGCACACTTCTCCACTGCTGGTAGGAGTGCAAACTTGTACAGCCACGTTGGAAATCAGTATGGCAGTTCCTCAGGAAAATGGGATCAGTCTATCTCAAGATCCAGTAATTCTACTCTTAGGCATATATTCAAATGATGCACATTCATACAACAAGACCATCTGTTCAACTATGGTCATAGCAGCATTATTTGTAATAGCCAGAACGTGGAAGTAACCTAGATGCCCCTCAACTGAAGAATGGAAGGAGAAAATTTGGCACATTTACACAATGGAGTACTACTCAGTGGAAAATCATAACGGAATCCTGAAATTCACAGGCAAATGGATCTAACTAGAAGAAACATTCCTGAGTGTGGTAACCCAATCACACAAACACACACACCACACAATATGTATTAACTCATATATGGACTTTAGACATAGTGCCAACACTAGCCTACAATTCACACCGCCAGAAAAGCTAGGAAACAAGGAGAACAATAAGAGAGACATAATTGGTCCCCTGGAGAAGGGAAAAGCGACAAGATCTCTTGAGCAAATTGGGAGTGGAGAGGGATTTGGGAGAAAGAGAAGGGGAGAGAAGAGGAGAGAGGTGGTCATCAGGAAACAAGAAGTTTGAGACTAGAAGAATAGAGGAGAACAAGAAAAGAGACTCAACAAGAGAGGGAGCCATTAAAGATATAAGGAGAAATCTGGCACTAGGAATAATGCTCAGAGATCTACAAGGATGAACCCAATTAAAAATCTAAGCAATAATGGAGACGCTACCTTAAATGGCCTACCATGATGAGATTGACTAATACCTTATATGCCATCCTGGACCCTTCATCTAGTAGCTGATGGAGGCAGAAGCAGACACCCACAGGTAACATTGAGCCGACCTCCTAGAATTCAGTTGCAGAGAGGAAGGAGTGATGAGCAAACGGGTCAAGACCAGGCTGGAAAAACCCACAGTAACTCCTGACCTGCATAAGGGGGACCTCATGCACCCCAGTCAGATAGCTGGGAAACCAGCATAGGACTGGCCCAGACCCAGTGAATGTGGGTATTAGTTAGGAGGACTGGGCAGTCTATGGGGCCTCTGGTAGTGGTTCAGTACTTATTCCTAGTATATGAATGGACTTTGGGAGCCCATTCCACATAGAGTGATACTCTCTAAGCCTAGACACATGGGGGAGGGACTAGGTCCTGCCCCAAATTATATGACAAACTTTAGCAAAAAATGGATGGGCTGGGGTTTGGTGTGGGTGACCGGGGAGGATAGAAGAGTGAGGGAACTGGGATGGATTGACATGTAAAAAAAAAAAAAAAAAAAAAAAAAACTTGTTTCAAATTTAAGCAAATAAAAGAAAGAAGCAGAAAAAAGAAAACCATGCTTTTTAAAAGTAAAACTGTAATGATTATGTATTTATGAAGTTAAGTAAGATTATCACCATTATTCAATGAAGCTCTATTATGACAAGAGCTGTTCCAACATTTTTCAGAGATGTGTTGATAGTATTTTCTAGTCACAATACCCATGTCATTTATGAATGTTGTTGTTTTCATCTTTTATAAATTCACCATTTTTTTTTGTTATGAGTTGGTGTGTTTGTGGTTGGATATTGACTACAGAACTAGGATTGATATGTATAATAAGACTGTTTCTAAATTAAATAAATAAATTACAAAAATAAGATACATCTCTTATGCATGACAAGTCCTGGCATTTGAAAAACTGGAGTAAATGACCAGTGCACTCAATGATGTGATCTAAGGCCAAGTGAAGATATAGAAGGTAGACCTCCATGGCTACATAGCATGACTTTATGAATTGTGTAAATCATTGAAACTGCACTTTAATAAAGGTTTGAACCACAGTTACAACACTCCTTTTAAAAAGATGTCTGTTGTATAATAGAAAAAAATGGAGGAATACCAATGTGTTGAGATCTGTTATGAAATTACTGCAGTAATTTTGAGAAGCAATCTTGTTTGTTTTAACTAGTGATGGTGTTGTGAGGACCTGAGGAATGAGTGTGAGAGAATCTGCTGGTATATTAGGTATAAGGTCTGTAAAAGAGGTATTTATTTAAAGAGGAGAGACCAAGAGACAGGTCAATGGAAACATAGAATTTCTACTAAAATGACTATTTCAGTTGTAACATCAGCAATTTTGTATTTATATTATGTATTATGTATATAATATTAACATGAGTGAATGTGTTGCAAACATAGTTTGGACTCCCCCCCCCCCATGTTTGAAGTAAAGTCAGTTCATTTTAATATTACATTGGCTGATTTTGGAAAATATATTTGAATTACACTGTAATTAGGAAATTTAAAACTAATCCCTGAGACCATAATGCCTGGAGAAGATTAGACTCCCTGCCATTCACTGACACTCGCAAATGGCATGATGACAATGTGTTGTCTTTAGCAAACGAGTCTCTGTTAAAATGATAAGAACTCTCTTGGGTTAGAAACCCAACCAACTGATCTCTGCTATTTCATTGTGTCCCTTTTACCCTGTGAATACTGTATCTATACTTTGATATGTGTTATCCCAAGCTAGATCACTGTATCCAACTAGTAAACAAGTATGATTTCAATTCTATCACAGTCTGCTTTGCCACCATTAACTCTCCAAACAATCTTCTTTGATTTACTAATTCCTTTAGCCAGTGATGGAAAAAGGAGTAACAAGAATCACAAGAATGACTTTTTGCACATGGTGTTTTTTGTTTTGTTTTGTTTTGTTTTTCAGTGCAATATACTAGAGAACACATATTCTCCACCATCACAGCACCAAAATTCGGCTTGTCCATATATTCTTCATTGACCACTACTGGTTACTAATGAAGTAACACCATTGAACCACTTCCATTTAAACAAGGAAAGCTGCAGGAATGAATACTTCCCAGCTGCTCTGAGTTGTTCATCTGAATAGCTACTCTTGTTTCCACAGTTGCTCTGCAATTATAATTTCTCAGGGATGAGTTTTCTTTTGTTAAAAAGAAAATGTTGGAATTATTTTAAACTCCACAGGACTGATATTTTACATAAAAATTTAGTATTTGGATGCCTTTAGAGCAGTGATTCTCAAACTTCCTAATATTGTTCCTTTTGTAAAATAAAATTCCTCATATTATGGTGACCCCCAACTATAAAATTATTTCATCGGTACTCCATAACTGTAATTTTGCTATTTATAAATTGTAATAAAATATCTGATATGCAGAATATCAGAAATGCAACCCCTGTGAAAAGGTCATTCAATGCACGAAGGTGCCATAACCCACAGGTTGAAATGACTGCATGAGGGAATTATTTTTCCTTTTTAACTTTATTCAGAAATTAATACAGAAATGTTGTTGTTTGATTTTATTTTACTTGAACCTCATTTTGGTATGCCAAAATCTTGTTTTGTTTTGTTTTTACTCTTTGGCCTTCTTTATTTTATTTTATTCTTTGTACTTTTTGGCTTTTTTGTTCTTTGGGGGACCTACCACCAAGCTCCCAAATAAATCACAAACTGAGGTTTATTCTAAATTATAAACTCCTGGCCTTAGTTTGGTTTGTTTCCTGCCAGCTTTTCATAACTTAAATCAACCCATCTACCTTTTTCCTCTATGCTTTTACCTTATCTCATTGTTTAAATCTTATGGTCATTCTTAATCTATGGCAGGCTGGGTGGCTAGGCCCTGTCAGCCTCCTCTCCTAGTTCAATCATGTTCCTCTCTCCTATCCCACATTTCTCCTCTTATTTATTCTCTATGACTGCTTTCATAGAAATACAAAGCTAACACAGAGAAATAATAACTATGATCACTTTATTCTTATGATATTCTGTTCTCATAGGAACATGTTAGGTCATTCCACATGGAAAAACAAAGTATCAAAAAAGAAAAGACAAGTGAATTATCTGTTCATTCATTGTTTGTTTTATTATATATTCTTATAATTTTACTCATTTATTATATTTTATTATTGACATTGTACAAATTCTTTTAACTTAATATTATTATTAATGAAATGAGTAGCCAGGCTCAAATAATTACACTTTATATCAGACACTGTGGTTGCTTCCCTTTGTACTTAACAGCTTTATCATTCCAATTGGCTCCCATTTCTGTCATTGAATTAATATTTGAAATCACATTTAAATATCCCTTAATAAGGGTTCATTGTGATATATGTGAAATATGGATTAATGTTTCTATGACGACTTATCCAATTATTCAATGGGAGCAATAAGAATGGTTAACCAGGATAGTGGCTCAAGACAAAGAATGCTCAGATTTTTCTAAATAGATTATCGGAGCTTGGAGTTGATTGAAATTGGTTATGTTCTCACTATTTGGCACTGTCATTCTGCTTCTAGGAAATAAGAAGTGGAATTGTGGGCACATGCTCATTAAAATCTACACAGCAATATGTTTTAATTTTGCTAGTTAAAATTGCTAAAAGTTATAAAAAGGGAAATTTATACACAGGTTAAGATATAGCCACTAATTTGAATATTATATACAAATGAACAGGAAAAGATATACAATTATAAACATCACTTATCATAATATAGAAAAAACACAAGATATAAATAAATAAAATCCTTCTTTCATTTACATAGATTTCAAAGATAGGCCTAACACTCATGACAAATATAAAGATAATGGATACCTGAAACAGTTTAAAAAAAAAAAACATATTGGTTGTACTGTGAGTATGGACAAGTATCTAAGTACTAGGGATGCTATTCATTAAGTGAAATAATAATATAGTAATGTTCAGTTTAGAAAAATGCAATGATAAATACACATATACCCATATGTACACACTATACAGGTATATACATATAAAAATATGAACTCACCTATTTAGGCATGTTTACGTAAAGGATAAATACTTTTTCTCATAATAAGGAAAATATTTGCCAAAAATAAAATACTAATCACAGCAGTTTTAACACCTAAAATTTTTCCACAAGATGTGTTGAACATGGAGCTGAAAAACATGTTAATTGTTTAAAGGTGTGATGAAGAATATGCTTAATAATCTCAGCCAGTGTGACCTATTTTTTCCATCATCTATCTTTGTATCTAATATATCTGTTTATCTATCTTAGCCATTTATATAGTCTAAGGATAATGGGTAATATGCTTCATATACAGGGAGGTTTAGGAAGCCCTAAGTTAGTGTGTAAGGGGCAAAGCAGGTCTTGATAATATGGGCATGGATATGCTTTAGACCCATGGAAATTGGCAAAGCTTCGTGTGAGTTAGGATCAGAGCCACAGCAAAGTCTTCCTCCTGTACTGGTGTGTTTTTGAATGACTGAACAGTGTATGTAAAAACTAGAATTCACAGTCCTCCTCCTGATGACTACAATCTTAGCATTATGTAAAAGTAACTGAAAGACCACAGAAATATCCTAACCATTTTTTCCCCAAGAGTGTGTCTATAGGGATCCAAACTATTTGTGTGTTTTACCTCAAATATATGCATTAGTTTTCAAAATTAAATGCATGTAAAATGCAGAGATTTCTTAGCCAACATTTTGGTTTAACTTGAAAATTCTATTCACTACATTTTTCAACTTTTGACATTACCACATTTATTGTTCTTAGGTGTAGACTTTAAAGACTTTGATATATTCATAAACTTGTGTGAACATTCCTGACACACATCTTCACAATCTACTTCATCTTATGAATGTGAAACTCTATACTTATTAAACAATAACTCTCATTATTCCCTCCTCTCAGCCCCTGACAGTTGCCACTCTATTTTCTTCTCTAAATTTCAACTTGCTTGTAAGAAAATTCACACAGCATTTGTGACTAGTTAATTTTATTTTACAGCAGTGGCATATGTGGGAATCCCCCTTTCTTTCTTTGTGTGACCCCACATGCTAGACAGCATGAATATTGCTGCTATGAACATAGTTGATCAATACCTCTGTGAATACCTGATCACTCATAAATTACATTTACTGTAATTCTGTTCATTTTTTAAATGAACTTGCATTTTATTTTCTCCCATCAGCATATAAGGTCATGGATTTATGTGTATACTGGCCTATACCTTTTTCTTTCAATTTTTTCTTTTGTTCTTTTAAAGTAACTACTCTAATGCTGCAAACACAAGCTACATTCTTTAATTTTGATAACCCTAAATTCTTGGACAAAGGTTAACCAAAAAGTCTATAGATGCATTTTTCCTTGCCAGAGAACTCTTGGTGAGGAGCAAAAGTGTTACAACTCAGTCTCTGAGAGGGAGAGTTTTGTTGTTTTGTTGTTACTTTTTCCTTCCACAAGGCTCCAACCAAAAGAATAGATCCCGAAGTTCTAGGAAAGAGGAAAAGTTAAGTGACAGCCAGGAAAGGTTGAATTAGAGTGAAATACCTTAGGCAAGTTTGTCCTACCCTAAGAAGGACATCCTGGTAGAGGTGTCTGATGTTTACATGAAGAAACATAGAGTTCTATCAGGCTTCGTGTAAGTGCGACCTTGTCATAAATCTTTGTGAAAAGCAGTACTACACTGTAAAGCTGGTGTTGCAAAACAAGCATTCTTCAACCTCTTTCTTTTGACAATTACACCACTCTCATAGGTACATTGATCTAAGCAAAGACAACATGTTGGCAAAAAATAAATCTTACTAATCAGAATATGTACCTAAAGGATCAGTTCCCCAAAATCACCTGGGGCAATAGGATGAGACTCATTGATGCTGGAAAGGTTGAGATGGTATTATTGATGACATCAGTGTAAGGAAGACAAATTAATTGTAACCTTGTTAATTGCATGAATGTAATCGTTGCAGAGAACCACCCAAATTGTATATGTCATCAAAGAAGAGATTTGAATGCCCCAGAATAACTGTACCCATTTGGATTTGGAGTCTGTAATCCACTTAGTATATTACACATGCTTGAGAGAGTAAGAGGTTGAAGTTACTACTTCAAAGTCTCCCATAAATGACATCTATATGCAGAAAAGGACACTGAAAGGCCATTGTTTTTTGTTTGTTTGTTTGTTTTCCATTAGAGAAACACTACACATGGGTGGATGGAATGAATAGTGCTGGGGATACATTGTTATTGGCTACAGCTAACATCACTAAGCAAGTTGTCTCTTCCAGTGACTACAGTCTGCAAATTTCTACACAGAGTGGAAAAGGATGCCACTATCCACTATTATGGACAGATTGTTATTTCTAGTGGAAACCATATCACTTCTTCTGGAAATGTCAGTTCTGATACTTGACATGAGCATGTTGATATTAATGGATTTTTTTTTTTTTTTTTTTTTTTTTTTTTTTTGCCCTGTGGTGCCTGAATCCAATTGTGGCCTCATTAACACTGTACACTAACAGGATTAGTTCCTCCAGGTATAAAAACATTGCATGATTAAAGAGATGTATATTTAGAAGCATTGTTTAATAATCAATGTTCATTGCTGCAGCGATTGTGTTAGAAAAGGTGTGTTATCAAATTATTTGTCGCCTTTAGAGGCAGAAGAATAAAGCATTAATCTGTAAGTCAGAGCAATAGATGACATGTCTAATAGGCCATTAAGTTCACATTGGTGAAAATTTATTGGGGCAGAAGCACCAAGGCTTAGAAAAGACAGCTTACATGCGGGCACATGAGTGGTGGCTGAGAAAAGAGCAAATATCAATTGCTTCTCTCCATCTCTTTTGTATCTGAGCTGTTCCGTACAGAGAAGTGATTGCTATGATAGATAAGGATGGCACTTTCTTATTGAGAAGAAATGGACAATCCTTCTTGAACTATCCACAAATACAATGACCTGAGCTTAATGTCCTATGATTCTGAGCCATACTTCCTGGCTTGAATCCTCTTGGAACTTAAAGTTTTAACTTTATATGTTACTGTCTAACCCTTGCAAAAAGCAAGACAAAGCAATAGGTCTGCATGAACGAAAATGTCTAAATATTTAAATAGACGTAACCAAATACCACCCACACACAGCCCCTCCCCAGCAACAAACATCATAAGCCCTCTCTTAGTATTTTGTAAAACCTATCTGAAAGACACTTAGAACATACAGCCTATAGTTATTGTGTTTTGTGGTTGAAATCCTCTAATGTAGGAGGTAAGTTTCCATAGCTGAAAATGCCAAGCACTTCAGAAACAGGGACAAGAAACCCCTGAGCTGAAAGTGATCTGAAGTCTTCCTCCCTGGGGACAAGTTTTCATTTATATCAGACATCTCCATGCAAGATTCCAAAAGAAGAAAGCAACCAACAGTCCTTCCCAGCTATGATATCTATGTACCACATCAATTATTAGCACAATATGGTAATTATTAGGGAACACTAGCGGCACAGTTAGTAACCAATAGCTATCTAATTAGACTCAACACCCTCTCAAGAAGAAGGGAACCGTTCCTGACACTGGAAACCTAGTTCACAATATACTCAGTGCTAGTGAAATCATGGATATTGGAGAACCTACAACCACAATGACATAAACATTTCTCTCTACACATAGATAAGTGTAGCCTTCATCCCTTAACAAGAAAACTTCTCTTGGTAACAGTCCAGAGCAACAAGAGAACACCAAACAATCAAAATGCAGCATTGAGGGAAACAGTCCTAATAGATAAATCTACAAAACAATCCCACACCAAGGTAAGAAGCATTGTGGAAGAGAAAGCAAAAGGACTGCATTAGAGGGAGGGAGGGAGAGGGAAAGGAGAAATGTTTTAATTATATTATACTCTCAGAAAAACCTATAGTCTTAAAATTAATGGTCATGGCCTGGTGTTGGTAGCACACACCTTTAATCCCATCAATTGGGAGACAGGCAGGCAGATCTCTGTGAGTTCAAGTCCAGCCTGTTCTACAGAGCTAGTTCTGGGACAGGCTCCACAACAATACAGAGAAACCATGTCTCGAGCCCTCCCCCCCCCAAAAAAAATGTGATGGTCATATGTAATGAAAATCCACACATGTACTCAAGAGCTAAATGGACAAGGTTTCCATCTACCATCAAATACAGATTTCTCAGAGTACTTAGTTCATAGTAAAAGAGTAAAAAGTAATGGTTTCTGGTAAAGTTCTCTGCAGAAACTTATGTGTTATTAGTGATGAAAGAAGTTTGAATAATGAAAGAAAGGGAAGACATCCTGGTCATAAAGGCATTGTAAATGAAAAGAGCTTTTTGAAAGAACAGCTAGGTTCAGTCTCCACCTCTCTGACCTGACATGTGTACTTCATGCTGGGATTATGTGCATCCTCTCTCTGTAAGCTTTCCCATTAGATGCCGATTTAAAGATCTCTCTCATAGGTTGAGTTTTCATGAAATGTAGAGCAACATGGCTTATGGGAAACATACTTAAGGCTCCAGAACAGGGTCCATGGATGTGCAACTTCCTGCCCATTCTCACAGAATTAAGATAGGAACCATATTATATTTTAAAAAAACTTTAATTGAATGTTCTTCCTTCCATTGAAAATAGATTTTCTGAAAAACCACTGTATTGATTTCCAAAGTGGCTATATAATTTGCACCCCAGCAGCAATGGAGGGGTATTATCCTTACCCCACATTTTCTGCAACATGAATTGCCATTTGTGTCTTTGACCTTAGCCATTTGGACAGGTATTTCAGAGTCATTTTGATTTTTATTTCCCTGATGTTGAACATTTCTTTAATGGCTTCTCTGCCAGTTTAGCTTCTACTGTTGAGAATTATCCATTTATGTTTGTACGCCATTTTTTCATTGGTTCACCCTGAGTGAGGTAACGCAGACCCAAAAAGACAAACATGTTATGTATTCACTCATACGTGGATATTAGCTGTAAGTAAAGGGTAATCATGCTACAATCCATGGCCCCCAAATGGCTGGGTAACAAGGAGGGCTCGAGGTGGCTACTCAGAGTTTTCCCTGGGAAGCAGAAATAGAAGAAATCTCCTGAGTGGAAAGGTGGAAGTCAGGGTGGGAACTTGAAGGATCAAGTTGGGGGGGGGGATGAGTGGTGGGAGAGTACTGACAGGGATGACTGAAAAGGGGAAGGCCACATAGAAACCCGATGCAAGGGAAACTTCCATGAATTTACAAGAATAACCCCAGCTAACACTGCTAGCAATAATGGATACATTGCCTCCACTATCTCCTATGATCAAACTGGTGATTACCCCAATTGTCATCAGAGAGTCTTCATCTAGTAACTGATGGAGACAAATGAAGAGACCTATAGCCAAACATTAGGTCCAACTTGGGGAAACCGGATGAAAGAGGGAGGAAGGTTTTTAACATCCAGAGGGATCAAGGTCATCACAGGAAAATCCACAAAAGCAACTAACCTGGCTCATAGAAAATCACAGAGAATGAACCAACAACCAGGGAATCTATGTGGAAGTCATCGAAGCCCTCTACATATTCATGAGAGTTGTGTAGTTTGGTCTAATGTGGGGCTCCTAACAATGGGAGCAGGGGCTATCCCTAATGCTGTGGCTGGCTCTTGGGAGCCATTCCTCATATAAGATTGCCTTACCCAGCCTCAATCCAAGGCTTGGTGCTAGTTGTTACTGTAACTTGATATCCATGGAAAACCTGCCCCTTTGTGGACTGAGGGGGGGGCATTGATGCAGGGGAGGGGTTAGGGATTGGGAGGAAAGAAAGAAGAGGAAACTTGTTGGGATGTAAATAAATTAATTAAAATTTAAAACTCTAGATCAAATAATTAAATTCTTATTACACCACAAGATAAAATAGATTTTTTTCCTCACATAATAGATGTTGATTACAGTTTCCCCTTTTCCTTTAGTCATTCTAGCTCCTCCCTACCTCTCCTCCCATTCAGATTCACTTCCCTTCTTTCATTAGAAAACAAAACAGCTTCTCTTTCTGTTTGTTTAGTTGTTTGTTTGTTTGTTTTGAGACAGCATTTCTCTGTATTGCTTTGGAGCCTGTCTTGGAACTTGCTCTGTAGACCAGGCTGACTACCTCTGCCTCCCCAGTGCTGGGATTAAAGGTGTGTACCACCAAAACAAAACAACTTCTAAGGGATAATAGTTAAAAAGATAAGATAAAACAAAAACTAACACTTTGGAGTCAGAAAAATCCAATGAAACAGAAGGAAAAGAGCCCAAGAGAAGGCACAAAAACAGAGACCCACTCATTCTCACACTGAGGAATACCATAAAAACACTAAGATGGAAACCATAACATATATGCAAAGTGTCTGGTACAGACCTGTGAAGGCCCTTTGCATAGTACCTCAGTATTAGAATTCCATACTATCCCTCAAATGGCTTTAATTTTAGCTGTCTCTTCAATTATTCCTTCCCTCATCTATCTCTTGCCACCTTATTTCTACTTTATCCTCCCACTCTACCCCCATCCATCCATTCACAACTATATGTTCTAGTTCCCTATCTTAACAAGATCTATCTGTGACCCATAGTCCTTTACTTTATACCTAACTGTCTTTGGATATATTCCCACTAGTGTTTTAAATGGATCTTGAGGCATAGTGGTTCCTATCTTCCTGGGGAACTGCCATACTGATTTCCAGATTGACTTGTACAAGTTTGCACCCCACCAACAATGGATGAGTGTTCCCCTTACTATACATACTTACCAAAATGAGCTGTCACTTGTTTCATTGAACTTAGCCATTTTAATGGGTGAAAATGAAATTTCAAAGTAATTAGATTTGCATTTATCCATTATCTAAAGGTTTTGACCATTTCTTCAAGTATTTCTCAGCCATCTGAGATTCCTCTTTTGTCTTTTAAGGTGAGAAAAATATTTCAAAACGAATGTGTCATTCAATGATGGCTTGTCAAGAATCATACCATATTCTGTGTAGAAAGCAATAATATATTTCTGTCAAGATCTAGGAGCAAAGAATGGGTTGTATCAAACTTCCAATAGTATGGCCCACTAAACACCCAGTAGGATAATACCCAAAATTAAAATGATTATCACTTTTAACAGTCCAAGGAACCACACTCCTTTGACATTGGACTTATATTTGTGTGAGATGCTATTTCAACAATAATTTCTCACTAATCATTTTCTTAACAAAGGAAATGCTTCCCAGACATCCTGACTTGGTCTCCATTTAAATACGAATGTGCTAATATAAGACCTGGCACTATTGTTTTAACATAACAACCATCTGATGGTTGAATCTATTTTCTATTCTGTCTCTAGATGCTGCTGAGACCATTCACACTGTGATTCCAGTCAGCTCCATAGCTTTTACAGTGCCTAAAGGCAGATTCTAGCTTTATCACTCTCCTGTATTTTCTTGAAAGCCAAAGGGGAAAAAAGTGAGTGGATGTTCTTGAAAGCCCATTGCGATATTGTGTCATCATAACACTTGATCTTGAATTGAATTGAATTCCTTAAAATTATTATCCAAAACTTGTTTAAGGTTATTTGTTTCTGTAGGACTTCTCAAAGTACTACAAACTTGGGACCACACTAAAATTACATTTTAACTCATGATCATTGTATAACATATGTAGTTTGAATTTGAGGACAGAATTAAAGTAGATAAAGGCACCTGCTTAGGGATTCATGACAAGCATGAATTTTGTGTTCTGTTGTGCCTGCAACAGCATGTGAGAGGGGTAGGAGGTCCTGTGGTTGCTCTGCTTCCATTCTTTGCACATTTTGCTTTCAGGAGATCTTTGTTTTTCATAATAAAGGTAGAGATGTTTTCAATATGACCTAATAATTTTTACAATATTGAAGTTCTGTCTTTTGTACACCAAAAAAGATACACTTTACAATCTTGATTTGGCTGTATGTTACATAGTTGTATAAGCTTTCAGACTTTGCCCTCACATATTTATTCACACACACACACACACACACACACACAAACTACATACCACAAGCATGCACACTCTACAAACACCACATATATACTACACACAAACACACACCACACATAACACACACACAAATCACTATATATTTTTATATAAGGATGTATACGTATATGTGTGTGTTCATATAACAATTAAAAAAGCGAGACATGAATTTTAAAGAGAGTAAGGGGTAGATGGGAGGGTTTTGAGGGAGGATAAGCAAGGGAAAATGATATCATTAAATATTTTAAATATATATTTGGGCTTTGTCCTGCCAAGTATCTCCAGGGAAAATCCTAGCAGGATCTAACCTTTCCACATGAAATAAAACTTTCTTAACAAGCATGAAACTGATTTGCCTGATACTCTTGCCACAAAATGAAAGAACTGTAACAAATACGTTCAGAAATATTCAGTGTGATGTCCTGGGAAAGTTATCTCTTATATTTAACTGAACAGTGTCATACTCTAATGCAATTAAAATTCCTAAGCTTTTATTTCATGTACTTGTTCACTGCCTAGCCACTCACCCACCATGTAGTTAACACTTGTTGCAAACTGGAGCATTTCCTGCATTAGGGTACAGCCATGCACCATCATGTCCGGCTACTTTTACAAAATTTCTCTATGATCATTTTTCTTAACTTTTAGAAACATGACTTATTAAATGATGCTATTGAACGAAAACAAAACACTTTAACATGATATAGATTACAATTTGGATCTGAGTAAATTTTAAAAAAAATACCACAGTCATACATGAAACATATTTATTTGGCTTTCATATGGTACTCACACAAAATTGAGTTGGAATGTTTTGATTAGTATTTCACTAAAATATAGATAATGTTATATTCTTAAAAATCTGAACTTTATTTTAAAAGATGCAAAACCAATAGAGTTAAGTATATATGAAACAGATTATTAATTGTTCTTATTTATATTATTTCTATAGCAGTGCTAAATCCCTTAATCACAAAGATATCACAAAGAATAAATAGCTAAGAATCTCAAGTTGAATAATTTTACTTACAAATCCAGTTAGTTCATATTAAACAACTAATCAGAATAGTGGCTATCTAAATTGACTGGAAGACATACTTGCCTTTATTTAGTGAAAGTACTTCTGTGGTAGTCCTACGGCAACTTCATTTCATTTTGAAAAATAATTCATCATAAAAAGCACTTAATTTGTTGCATAAAAACTATTTCATCTCAGTTAGAATCAGTTTATATTTTTAGGTAATGTGATATTTAAACATTTACCAGCTAGATAATTGGATGGTTTTCAATGAATCTCCAACAGCATTATGTTCTCAGGGATCCTAAAATTATAGATGCCATCCAATATGAAAGCAACTTCAGTGAAAAATAGTTTGATCTTGTATGGTACTTGTTCATCTTAGGTTTGAAATTGTACAGATATTGTGGCCCTGAACTGATCAATACTTTATGTAGCATTTATACATGTTCTTCCTCTTCTTTGGAATGCCAGACTTCATATTTACCTAGTGTTTTCTGTGTTCACAAAATGAACACAAATTTATTTTACATTATTTTAGTAAAACATGGTATTTGGTTCTACCATAAGTCTCTGGGATAGATAGTGTCAGGTATGAGGTCACTTAAACAGCATCAGATATGGGTACCATTTTTGGAGCAGGCCTTCAGTAAAATCAGATATTGACTGGTTACTCATACAAACTTCTTGCTGCTATTACACTAGCATTTCTTACATGCAGGACACCATTGTAAATTGAAGGGTTTGTAGCTGTATTACTATTTATAATTTCCTTTGACAGCAATAAAAGTACCTTCCTGTATTAAAGACGCTATCCCATAGGGGGCTAAAGTCTCTATGTAGGCACCATAGAATAAAATTATTCATAATGACATTCTATTATACTCATAGACAGTACATCACTAGAGGTACTTGTACTGGTATCTCACTTTGCAAGTGAACTGTAGTAGTAGCCACACCCTTTGAGCATGGTTTCAGGTTCTGATGTGACCCCTTTGAAGTAAAGGAACAGTGGCCATGAACTCCTTTGGAAAGCATCTGAAGGGCAGAAACTGCATCTTCTAGAGCAGGAAAGCCACAGAGGTTATTTACATCTTTCTGTGTAAGTTGTTTCCCAATGAAACACTCATTTATCTTTTATCTTGGGACTGGTGAACTCATTTAAACCCTACCTTCAGATAATTCTGGACATCAAGAAACAAGGCCCTCTAAATCAGCATTATCAATGCACTTAAGAACCCACAGTGTCTATACTACATGGGGTCCTAGAGTTGAAAGAAGTGAACTCATGCCCAGGTCCCTAACTGGCAAGCTATCTATTTCCTATTGATATCAACTTAAAAAATAATTTTCTCCAAGGGATTCTCACTAGGGAAATTATTCTTATGGATATTCTTCATGGCCAACCAAGGACATACCCATGGCAACTTTGGAAGTTCCTTATTTCATAACATTATGGTAGGGTTTTTGTTTTTATAACTTAATCATATTTTTTCTATTATCTCTCTACAGTTAATTTCAGATATATTATGGCTTCTGGTTTTGTGTTTTTATGGTATTCCTAAACTTACAAATGAGCAGATATTGTGCCTATTATCTGTGTGTGTGTGCGTGTGTGTGTGTGTGTGTGTGTGTGTGTGTGTGTGTGTGTGTGTGTGCATGTGTGTCTCTTCATGGGCTCTTTTCCTTCTAACTTTTGTTGTTGTTGTTCTATCCCAATGTGTTTGTTTTTGTTTTATGTTACTATGTCTTATTTGATTATTACCTCCTAGAAGCCTGTTGCTTCCCTAATGAAAGCTAGAAACAGTGTGGTCCTGAACTGGATTGGAGATGGGAAGAAACTGAGAAGAGTAGAGGAAACAGAAACTGTGATCAGGATATTATATAAGAAAAAAAATATCTATTCAATAAAAGAAAAATAAGTGAAACTGAAATAAGACAAGAATAGATACTATTTTCAGGTGAGATATTTTCTTTTCCTCCCAGTTCTTCAGAGATACCCATATGTACTACAGAAACCATGAAATACTTGCTAAAGTTATTAAAACAGTCAGGCTTTTGTGGCTGGGTGTTAGCATACTCTGCCTTCTCAAACTAGTAAACACTAAGTTCCATGCATCTACTATTTTTTTTTAATCCAGCTTTCCTTCTTCTATAAGGCTTACTATAAAGGTTAGGTTATTATAACAACCTTAGTTTTGTCATGATCATGTTTTTTATGCATGTCTGGGTGACCATTTTACAAAAAGAAGAGTCTTAAATGTCATGATATCCAGGGAACTCGCTAATTAATTGCAGATTTTCCTCATAAATGTGAGATTGAAGTATTCTTTTCAGTGGCTTATTGATTAAATACATACTGATTGTAGGCACTACTAAATTGTTTCTCAAGTAACAATAATGTGGAGTTATACAAATGATTCTTCTAGTTGCCTGAATGGCTTCAAAGTTAATTTGCAAAGACAAAGTGAATTTAATGCCATGAATAAGAGACAATTAAACAAATTGGCTTAGAAAACATCTCAGTTTAACATATCCCCCCCCAGTAATACATTATCATCTTGAATATATTGTTTCTTAAAATATTTTAAAGCATGTATTTTTTCTGCCTGTTTTCTTAAGTCTTCCCTGAAAGCAAGTTAGTTTTAAGTTACATGATGTTTTAAACTAGGCAGCAGTCTTGTTTCTTTTAGTGCTTTTAGATGAAAGGGCAATGCATAAACTGGGTAACTAAACACTGAATTTTCTTTTAGTATTAAATTATGTAATCCACATTTAATCAAAGAATTTAAAAAATGAGTATTTTACTAAAGATCAAAATTTCATACAATAAAGTTTACCTTCTATTTATTCGTGATGTAATATCCCAAAGCCAGATAATTGAGGAACAATGACAGAAGCCCTTATACCTTTGGTTGAATTGGCAGCGTAACAGATTCCTCTGCAATTAATTTTGAATTTCATCTCAGACAGGGAAGGTAATGGGAAGAAAAACCTGAGACATGGATAAGAGCTAAAAAGTACCTCTCAGTATTCATAGATCCGGCAAAGAGAATAGAAAGAAAGAATAATGAATAATAAAATAGAACTTGGACTCATTGAAGATTTCGGGTAGGAATCATATGTGAGGGCTAAGTAGGTAACAGTGACAGATACACAAACATACAGACCTGACTTTATATTGCTATCACACACATACAAATCAAGGAATGTCTGTGTGCACTGGTAATGTTATGCAGTGAGAGATGCTCTGAGACTCCCTGGCCAACAGCCTACCAGAAAATAACTTAAGGACTAGTTTCTCAATTTTACAGCTCAAGTTTAGCATGCCAGCAAGTCAGTTAATATTCAAATCTTAGATTCTGCTGAAACAAAACTTCAAAGCCAATTATTAAATTATTTAAAATACTCTCTTTGATGCATGGTGTTTGTCTCTTGCTTTTCTTAGAACTTCCCTTTGTTTCTATCATTTTTATAAAAAAAAGTTTATTTTCTTTCTCTTCTATTTTATGTTTTCTTGATACGTATTAATTTCACTAATGAATTTGAGTGAATATTGAATTTGACACCTGCATACAATGTACACTAATCAAAGTCAGCCTTTCTCTTGAAAAAAAACGTAAAAAAGTTATTACATTACATCCTCTCCATCTTGTCTCCTATCTCCTTTTCTCCCAGTCTCTCTCCTCCAGGCCTCTCTGTTCCTACCCCTAACCCATTCCTGTCCAGGAAAGGGCAGGCCACCCATGAGTATCAACAAAATATGGCATATCAAGTTGCAGTGAGACTAAACACCTCCCATGATTAGGGCTGGGCAAGGCAACCCAGTATGAGGACTAGGTTTCCAAAAGCCTGTAAAAGAGTCAGAGACAGCCCCCATTTCTACTGTTTGGACTCCCACAAGAGGTCCAAGCTTCATAACTGTAACATATATGAAGAGGGCCTACGTACGTCCCATGCAGGCTCCCTGGTTGTTAAGTCTCTATGATCCCAGGTTAGTTGACTCTAGTGAGTTTTCTCATGGTGCTCAGGACCCCTCTAGCTCCTACAGTCCTTTCTCTCTCTCTTCTGCAGGACTCTCTGAACTCCTCCTAAAGTTTGCCCATTGCTTTGCATATGTTCCCAGCCCAATTGTCACAAGAAAGGCCTCATGCAACAAATTTAGTTCTTCTTAATCCACCCTTGATTAACAATCACCAATCACCAACCTCCAACAATCAGCACCTCACATTCAGATTAACATATTTGCTTCAAATATTGGAATGTGAAAACAGTACTTCTCTGTAAAATTCTCTCCATTTGAAGCAAGTGAAAGAAACCCACAGGTTTTTTTTTTGTTTTGTTTTGTTTTTTTTTGTTTTTTTTTTTTTTTTGACTAAGAGATATCACATCTTGTGTATAAGTATATTACACTTTTAAATTACTTCTAGATTGATAGACACCTAGGACCAAACCCTATATTCCCTATTGCATACAATTTCACAATAAAATGAGGGACCTGTGGTGAGCTGGTTTCATTCATCTGGCTTACGTGACCTTTGTTGTTGTTGATGATGTTATTGTTGTTGCTTTGGTAGTATCTCCACACCATCCTCATGGAGAGCTTTAGTAGTTTAAGTTCCCACTAATAGAATATGTGAGACTGCTTTGTCCCACACTACCTCACCTGGGCTTGTTAGTTTATTTTTGTCAAGAGCCATTTTACCTGAGACCCACATACTTCAATTAATGATGCTAGTAAAGTTGAGCATTTATATGTGTGCTTGAATGTAAGAATATTACCAAAGTAAATGCATAAAAACCATATAATAGACATAATTGGGGATGTTACACAAAAGACAAAGGGGGTATGTAACAGGATGGTGGGTATTGGGAAGTAAGTTCCCCGTGTCTATTTGCTATCTCATTCTGTTTCCTTTTTGGCTAAGAAGTGAAGAAATATTTCCACCACATATTTCCTACAGCCTTGATACTTAGCTCAAGGCCGTTAAATCAAGTGGCCACAGATTTAAAACCTCTGAAGCTGTGAGTCAACAAATCCCTCCTTGTTCATATTGCTTCTATCTGGTGTTTTGCTATAATAATGAAAAATTGCCTAACATGCACAAGCAACAGGAGATTTCCATTCTGGCTAGTGCTTATATGTTGACAAAATGGACAACCAAATTTATAAAATATCAGCTTTAAAAAAAATGGGTATTCTTTCCCAAAATAGAACAAAAATTACCTTCAACAGGGTATAGAAATGAGTATTTGAATATAAACAGTGATAACAATTATTCTCCTTTAGCACCTTAAGCTATTATTTCTGACTTTTTTTTTCCCCCATCACATTTATGTTTCCGAATAAAATCAATTTAAAACCTACATGTATTCACAGACTTTTCAGGACACTGAATTTATAAGGTTGGTTAACCTCCATGATGTCAGGACATGTTTTTCAACTGATAGCCAAGAGGGCACAAAAGAAAGAACTCCCCTGGTTATTAATTGCTCTGTAATGTGTTTTTCACAACAGGGCGTCTATTCTAAGTAGCTCTCTGCCATCTGCAACCCCTAGGCAATAAATTCTGAAAATGAATATAACAGAGGCTTGAAACCAGGACTTTTCAAACTGAGAGATGTTATTGTTCTTTCTAGTATTCTCTTATTTGTGTATATGTAACGCTTTGTGCATATAAAATGACTTAACCTCCAGGTAATTATATAATAATCCTGATGCTTGAAATTAGAATTAACCCAAAATCTGAGTACTTGACAAAGCTGCAAACTATTTTGCTTATAAGTAGCTTTCCCCTTTTAAACACAATCTGCCTATTATAACCAACTGGATTTAAAGACAAGGAAAATAACAAATAAACAAACAAACAAACAAACAGCTTTGCCTGGGCTCCATCCAAGAACAATTTAATTATTGTCTGAGAGAGTCATGCTTAGGCATCAGTTATTTTTCAAATGTTGATTTTGATGTGCAGAATTACTTGGACTCACTCTTAACAAATGTTTACTGGTGAGGATTGTCTACACATATCATCAGAGAAAACAAGTGGTGAATAAGCAAGTGTCCATAAAAGGAACATTGTCACTAAATCCTGCACAACAGGCAAGAAGCATCAAGTGACAGAAAGCTATGATTGCAGATCAAAAGAACAAAAGTTACTCTGAACTAGACTGGACAGAAACTGCAGACAGATGTAATGAGTCATATATGTGTATATATATATATATATATATATATATATATATATATATATACATACATACATACATACATACATACATATATATATATATATATATATATTCTTTTGTCAACAAGTAGTGATTTTTTTGGTCTGTAAAAATATAAGTGTTCAAGCTTGAATAATCCCTAATGTTGAAGGTTTCACGAAGATGACACAAACCTCTCCTGCAAGTTATAGAGCAGGAGATATCTAGAGATTGAGACAAGGGTGTTCTTTAGTGGAAGTCATGAATCTTCATTTTTATTACAAGTGATTTCCATACAGTTGTTTCACACTTTACATTTAGATTAGTAGTGGTAAAAAGATGACACCTTAGCCAGGATAAATGAAATGAAAGTACTATCCAGAAAAGGAAAAGAAAAAATGAAAGCCTGGTAGAAGAGACACAAAGTGAAAAAACAAAATGATCAGTAGATCAGGCCCAGATTTTACATGGAAAAACAAGAAAGATTATCACATGTCAGAAACACTCCTAAATTGCATCAGCTCTGATGAGTAAAATGCAGAGAAGTGTATGTCACAGAGATCTCTCACACTGACTTAGTGATATGGACATAGTGTATGGCTTAGCCACATTTCAAGGAAAAGCATTCCTTGTCACTCTGTCACTATATGAGTTTTTCATGACTTGATCAATTAAAACTCTATTTTGTATTCTTTACTTTGTCATTAGATTTCAAATTTGATGCATATGGAGCAGCATTCAGAATTTTAAGTAAAATACTGATTTATAATTAATACATCTAAGTATTTATTGTAAGGAGTTTTGCCAACACTTGCCCAGTCCCAAACTCCATTTTCTCAATGAAGACATGTACAGTAAGAATAACTGTTAAGAGGTTTGCTCAGAGTTTTATATGTTTACTTCCAATTAAAGTTTTACTCATTTCTAAAATGCATATCAACAAACACAAATTATAGCAGAATTGAACATTGAAAAATACAGGACTTATATCCTCTTTCATGACTCATGCCTTATATTCCCTGTATATCAATCTGTTTTGTCATCTAATTTTTTTTTGGTATTCTTTCTAAGCATTGCACTGTCCTCATACTTATGCATGTTATCATATGTGCACATATATGATATATTTGAGGATCTCATATAAAAAGTGTACTTCCTCTTCCAAAGGAAGAACAATGTATGAAAGCTACATAAAGTATTGATCAGTTCAAGACTATAATATCTAAATAATTTTTTATTATCCATCATCTCTTGATGGTCATCTAGGCTGATTAAATTTTTTCTATTATAAATAGAATTACAATAAGCATGAATCTGTAATTACTCAATATGGTGACATAGCCATATTTATTGATGCTTTTCTAGATATGATTGCAAGTATTTTTAATGTTTATATTCTGATTTCTTATCAAAGGTTATTTAAAAGCAAAGCATGAGAAATAGAGTTTTAAATACTCAGATTGATATAAATGTGCAACAAAATTGAAAAATACATCTTTAGGTTACAGCTAAATGGATTATTAATTATCGACCAACATATGGAGTTTAACTAAAATAGTACAAATGTTTCAGACTTATAATCTTGTCAAATCACTGGAATTTGGATATTATGAATCTTTCTTAAAAGAGAAACTCAATCACTTTGCTGATCTTGTGCTGTATACGTGACATGGAATACATTAGAAAATATGCATTTGTGTTTTGGAGCTTCAAATTATACTAGTGCATTATGAAGATTGTATTATAAGACATTTTAAAACAATTCTATCACTATAGCAAATACAATAACTCAAGCAATCCTGTGTCCAGTGCCTACGATTAGTGTAATCTAAACCAAACCTCAGAGAAAGAAGTGTACAGAAGAAAAAACACAATGCAGCCCCAACCCTATGCAAAGAACTAAAAGTAACTAAGGACTAAAGAGAAGGGGAGAAATAGATTTACCAGAGGACATCACAATAATTGGTTACCTAATTCCATTTTGTCAGCCCTAAATAGATGTATACAATAGCATTAGACAGACTATGTTGCCTTTACAATTTAGGAAAACACACAGTGTGTGTGTGTGTGTGTGTGTGTGTGTGTGTGTGTGTGTGTAACAAAAATGAATAAAAAATAGATCATGAACTTGAAATAGAGCAGGTAGAGGTGTAGGAAAGAAAAGGAATTAGTAATTTAATAATATTATAAACTAAAAATATTAAAGAAAATATTTCAAGTCTCAAAACGATAATAGGGAGAGATCTGTGTTTAATACTTCCAGTATAAGACCCCACATATTTTAGAAATTATTTATGATAGTAATACACACCTGTAATCTTACCAAATGGAAGGCTAATAAACAGACAGATTCTGAATTAGAGGCTAATCTGAATTTAATAGAAAAAAATGCCTCAAAATGTGATTAACTTCATTTGTTAGTCTCTCAATTGAAATGTGTTTAACAATCTTCTAATCCGTAGTCAGACACGTTATCCATTGTGTCACTGGCCCGTCGATTACTTCTGGGAAAAAAAGAAACAAACAAACAAACAAATCCTGTCAATGGGATAGAATGTAGTTCCAGTGGTCTCCACTTAGCAAAAAGCGGAGTAGTCAGTAACCTACCCTGCCTTCCTCCCACTCACATGTGGAAAGTGTCCAGGTGCTGGGAGTGCCCTTACCGTGTTGATGCTGTGAGAAATGCTGATGTTTAAGAGAGGAAGAGGAGAAGCCAGAGAAGAATAGCCCATTTTCCTATCTTCCTAAATGGCCACTGTCAGTGTTCTCCAGTGAGGGAAAACTGAAAACAAACTGGAATCTATTTGCCCACTACACTGTGTGAATTGTTGTCTCTTATGTGGTCTAAGCAAAGGCAAGATGGGAGACCTAGGGCTCATGCTGAAGCTTTTGTGGGCTCATACCGGAACTTTGTGCATTGTAAATAAGATAGAACCCAAGACTAAAATGATAAATAAATAAATAATAAATAAATAATAAATAAATGAAAGTGTTTAACAAAGAGGACAATCACTATATTATGTATGTCCTTGTTAAAAAAAAAAGCTAGAAAAACATTAGTTTACTTGTTTATCGTAAGAAGGAAGCTGCTATGATAAAGGCACAATATAAAAATCCCAGTGTTACGGAATTGGAATCTTCTCCTGGACTCACTCAAAACAAAGTAATGCTGTGAAAAAGACCTACCAGTAATTTTAATGGGAAAAACATTTAGAAAAAAATGATTTTGATGTACAGATTATTTAAATTTAAGTCTTCTTTCAGCCAATGCCAAAATTTTTCTCTAATTTTATATCTTCAGGGGCAACATTGCTCATATGGAGCACATGTGCACACAAACATACATTCATATATTTGTAATTGTAATTGTCTCTCACATATGTGTATATGTATATGAGACAAATAAATATAAATGTAGTAGTAAAATACAGAAAAAAATAATACTAGGTCCTTTAATGTTATTTGAACAATACCAACAGTCATCTATTTGAGCATTCAGTGAATATAATCACCATAAAATTACACATAATCAACATTACCCATATGGAAAAGGGAAAAATACTATATTAAACAAAAGATGACTATAAGACAAGTCCTAGAAATAAGTCATATACTATTGATGATTAATAATTAGTTTCAAACTTAGGAAAACAGTAAAATTTTACCCATTGCAGTAACAAAAAAAATTGTGTTGTGTTTTTTACTCTTAGTTAAAAGTATGGACTTAATATTTAGGAGGAAGTCAGAGAACTACAACTGGGAACCATTTCTTTCCTAGATGGATAAACAGCAGTGTAAGAATACCACACACAACAGCACTGGGCCAAGCCCCCAGAAACCATTTGAAGAGAGAGAATAGCAATTACATGGCAAAGATGTCAAATGGGGTTGGGGAAACCCACAGAAAGTGCTGACCTGAGCTAGTAGGATCTCACTGACACAGGACTGATTGTGTGGGAACTTGCACAGGACCAAACTAGGCACTCTGAATGTGGGTGACAGTAGTTTGCCTTGGGCATTCTGTGGGGCCATTGACAATGGAACCAAGATTTATCCCTAGAGTTAAACTTGCTTTTTGAAGCCAATTCTCCTTGGAGAGATACCTTGCTTAGCCTAGTCATAGGGACTTGGTCCTGCCTCAAAATAAGGTGCCAGAGTTTATTGACTTCCCATGGGAAGCCTCACCCTCTCTGAGGAATGGATAGGGGGTGTGGTGGGGTGAAGAAGGAAGTAGCAGAAGGAGAGGGAGGGAGTAGGAACTGGGATTGGTTTGTACAATGAGAAAATATTGTTTTTAAGATAAACAAAATGATACAAAATGCTAGAATTTTATAATTAGATAGCACAGTTAAAACATACATCATGTTAACATTATACAGGTCAGACTGGTTCTATTTATATATTTAGGAGTGTGTGTATAACCAAAACTGAAGGAAAAAAAAAAAAAACATGGATTTTAAAGTTAGCAAAGATCTGTATATGGGAAGGCTTGAGGGGAGGAAAGGAAAGAGTGTGATTATATTTTGACGTAAAAATAATTAAAATAATTGGAAAAGCAAAAAAAAATGAAAATTCCTTCACTTAAGCAAAAATTAGAATTAATTTAGGACAGTCATTTAAAGGTGAGATTAAAACATGATGCTTCAGTGAACAACTGCTCTTTGCCATTATCTGCATTTGCCAGAGGATTCAGAAACTGTAAGGGGGAAAATCTTATGATAAAATACTTCAGGATAATTGGCTAGTCTAAACTTGAGTAGTTGTAAAGTATGGGTATTATTTGAAAAATAAAAGAAATCTTAAGTGCATTCTCACACGGGCTATGAAGTATGTAAGAAAGGATGTTAGATAAATGCAGTGCTTCATGTGGGGACAAACCCAGCCCATAAATACAAGGAGAAGGATCAGAACTCCAAGATCATCCTTAATTTTATAGCTGGGTCATGGCCAGCTTTGTCTGCACTAGACATAAGAAAAGAAAAATTTTGAATGTTAATTTTGATATTCACTTATTTGTTTGTTTATATTTATTTACTTTCTGTATATGAATGCTTTACTTGCATGCATGTATGTGCACCACTTGTGTAGCTGGTTCCCATAGGGACAGGAAGGAGGATCAGATCTCTGGAAACTAGAATTATGGATGGGTGTGAGCCATATGTGGGTGCTGAGATACGAACTTGCGTGTGACTTTCTCAAAAGCAAAAAGAGTTCTTACATATTCAGCTATATTTCTAACCCCTGAAAAGCTGACTTTAATTCCCAGATTTATATTCACATATAATAAAATCAAGATGATCAAGATGAATTTTATGAGTATTTTTATAGCAAGCTCTTACATGATACTTATTTTCAGCAAATCTGAACATTTATGGGTTGATTATTGATGCTACCAGATTGTATTCAATACTTACCTCACACAGTTACTAGCCATGATATATATTATATAATATGGTCTCTATCTTGAGTAAACTTGAAATGAACAAAGGAAAATGAACTTTGTATGTATAGGAATACCCATCTAAATACCTATAAAAGTATGCTGAGAATTTATGAGAATTATATGATTATGTTTAAAGAATTCTTTTAACCATGTAAAGTTATTCAATAATAGAATCTTAATGTACTTTGAGAGAAAAAAAACTTTGACATGGTGGAGGTATACTAATTATTCAAAAAAATTCAAGATATTGATAAAATAATTGCATTTATGTTTTAAATAACCTCAGACCAAAAAAAAAAAAAAATCAAAAGAAAGAAAACAACATACACACTCACACACAATTATACTCACTCAACTCACACACACATAAATACCACCAGGGTAACAACAAACTAACAGGTATCAACCTTTTCATCCAAATACAAAAGAACATACCTTCTTTAGTGAACGTCATGAGAGTTTCTTCAAAATTGAACATGCACTTGAACACAAAGCAAGAAAATTGATAAACTCCTTTCATCTTATCAGAGGACCAGAGATTAGAGCTGGATATCAACAAAAGCAGAAAGATAACAACACATGGAAGTTAAAGGGCTCGCTATTGAATGAAAAAAATGTATCAAAATAGAAATTAAAATATTAAAAACTTTCTAAAATTTAATTTAAATAAATAAACATCATTATAAATTTCATAAGACACAATGAAAACAGTTCTAACAGGAAGGTCCATGGCCCTAAGTGCATGCAGAAAGAAGGAGAGACAAAAAACAAGAAAAAAGGAAGAAAGAAAGGAAGGAAGAGAAAGGAAGGAAGGAAGGAAGAAAGAAAGAAAGAACGAAGGAAGAAATAGAGAGATCCCAAACTAGCAACTAACAGCATGCCTTAAAGCTCTGGAATAAAAAGAAGTAATTACCCCCAAGAAGAGTAAAGGGTAAGAAACAATTAAGCATGTGGCTGAAATCAATAAAACAGAAACATCAAAAATACATATAATCAATTGTTGTGGAATATTTGTTAAACTATGCAACGTATTTTGCATTTGTTTAGCTATGTGAAGATGTGCTGCATTTGTTGAATTATATAGATATGCTGCTGTTTTATCCTGTCTGCCTAAGGTACCCAATTGTTCTATAAAAGCTGAAAATCCAGTAGCGAGAGAGGAAGTATAAGCAGGACTTCCAGGCAGGGAGCATAAGTAGGAGGAAGGATTTAGGCTTGGTGGAAGAAGGAAAAAGAGATGCTAGGGGCCAGTGAGCTGGGCACAGAGGAAGCAGGAAAGTAGGACATACAAATGAAAGAAAAATTACCCAACACAAAGCATAGTGATTAGAAACAGGTTACATTAAGTTAAAAAACATAGTGACACAATGCTAGCTAAGGCTAAGTATTTATAATTAATAATAAGTCTCCCTGTCTTTATTTGGGAACTGGCTGGTAGTCTGAAGAAAGACCCAACTACAAGGAAACATATAGTTACTTCTTTGATAAAATGGAGAATTCTTATCCAAATTAACTAAAAGCTTCAGAGAGAAAAGACAAATTAACAGAATTAGAAATGAAATGGGGAATATAACATACACCAACGAATTCCTGAGAATGGAAAGAACATACTTTAAAAATATATACCCTACAAAATTGAAAAAGAAAAAACACTTGATAATCTCATTAAATGCAGAAAAAAACATTTAATAAAATCTAAAATTCAGTCATTAAAAAAGTAATGGAGGGATTACAACAGAGATACACAAATATAATAATGGAAGTTTATGCAAAGTCTATAGCCAACATCAAACAAAATGGGGAGAAACACAAATCAATTTCATTAAAATAGGAAACAAATGGCAAATTTAATGAGAAGAAATCAGGGAAACTGATAATGAGATTGATGCCTACCTTATTTGCCATCCCACTCTAGCAAGGCCCCACCAGCTAATTGTGCCACTGCCTTTTTCTTTTAAACCACCACACCAACTCAGCCTTTGACTTACAATCGGTCTTGCCCAAAAGATATGCTGGGGCAACAATGGCCCAGAAGAGGGAATATCCAACTGACATCTGACTGTGTTAGGACCCAATCCAAAAGAGGAAGCCCATATCCTATACTACTTTGGTGATCAAGAACTGGAGAATAGTTGGCCCAGAGACCTAGGGTGAAACTAAACACCAGAGATCTTTAAAAAATGGCAAATTCTAAGGATATTGTGCTATAGTCTTATGTTGGTACCACATTTAGTTATCCTCAGAGTATCTCCCTTCCTGCATCAAATGGGAAGAGACACAAACCCAGACATTGCACAGAGAAAATTCTTGGAACACACAGGTATAAATGGGATGTTTCCATCAAATACCTCCTATCACAGCTCAGGACATCCCACATAAGAGGTGTCAGAAATAGTATGATAGCCAGTGAGGATGAAGAATACCAGGATGTTGAAAATATCGGAATCAACTTAGAAAGGCTCATATGAAGTTACAGAGTCTAAACCAGAAAGCACAGGGCCAACTTAGATATGCACCAGATCCTCTGTATATATTAGAGCTTCCAGCACAGTGTTTCTATGGACTCCTGAGTTTGGGACTGAGTCTCTGATTCTTGTGCCAGCCCTTAGAGCTCTTTTAATTGTTTTGGTTTGCCTTGATGAGCCTTAATGCAATGGCTTTTGTTTTATTTTGTATTTTATTTTGTTATGTTTTATTGTTATCCTTTGGAGACCTGTTCTTTATGTATGAGAGACAGAAAAGGAGTAGATCCAAAGGGGCAAGGATGTAGGAAGAAATCAGGAGTAGAGGGAGGGAAAACTGTAATCAGGATATATTGCCTTGAATGGTGCCTATTTCAATAAAAGGAATCACCAAACAAGCAGAAATTATGCTGGAAATGAAAAACTCTATAAGCCAAAAAAGGAAGAAAGCCTTTGAATGATGAAGTCTATCTTAAAGAACAGTTAACTGTAATTAGCCTTGAAGTTTTTTCAACTGCTCCTACCTACTGTTACTTCTTTTCTTCCTAAACACAAACGCATTTTGACAAACTGCATCATCAACATTTGTTGCCATTTTTCTTTGTTTAGTTAGATAGATTTCAGGGAAAACAAATGCCCAGGACTAACTTAAGACTTTACATAAACAGTTTGAAATTGAAAAAAGTTTGAGTGCCAAAGTATTAGATAATTGTTTGAATTAACTGAAGGCAAATTAATTTTCAATGTGTACTATATATAGATAATGTTAGAGAAGCTAAGTTTATAAAATTAAAATAATCATAATTATTGAATTTCAGAAAATATGCATATAAGAAGTAATGGAGGGTACAAGATGAATGTTTTCTAAGGAAGAGTGTATTCACTATTTTTCTTGTTCCTATAACAAAATACTTGATGAAAACATAGTACAGAGAAGTGTTTATTTCATTTCTCTCTTTAAAAAGGAATAGAGTTCATTACTGCATGAAAGCCATGGCTGTCTGCTGATGAGGTCTCTATTCAAGGACCACGTATTCAAACACATGGGGTATTCAAACACATGGGCATATCAAGGATTCTTCACATTCTTTTTTTTTATTTTTTCTTATTTTAGATATCAATTCCAGTGCCCTCTCCCTCTCTTTCTCCCTTTCTCCCTCCCTCCCACATTCCCAGCCTCCCCCCCCCCCACTCCACAGTGAGTGTGGTGCCTTCCATGAGGGGTTAACAGAATCTGTCAAGTCATTTGAAGTAGGGACTAGGCCCCCTCTAGGTTAAGGGATAATCCCTCCATGAGGAATGTGCTCCCAAAGTCCCTTTGTGGATTGGTGGTGCACTCCTTTAGTCTTAACAATGGGGAGGCAGAGGCATAAGGATCTCTGTAAGTTCCTTCAAGGCCACTCTGGCCTAAGGAGCAAGTTCCAGGACAGGCTCCAAAGTGATACAGAGAAACCCTGCCTCAAAAAACAAAACAAAACAAAACAAAACAAAAAACCAAAATAAATAATGTATTCTTCACATTCTAAGGACAAAAAGGAGTTAATTACTTTTTGAGTCTTTGGCATTCGATTTCCCTCTCCCCATTGACAAGTTTAAAGAGTTATCAGTTTGAATTTAATGGTGGGAACTCATCCCATTCTACAAATTAAATAATTCCCTTGTACAAAGTATCCATTCTGCATGAACTACCTAGAATATAGTTGTTTAGAGTTATCGTAACTATCACATCAACGATTTTATTAACATACTACATATGTTAAGTAAACTTTATTTTATACTTATACCAAACTGAAAGAAGAATCATGTAAAGAAATCTCAAAGCATAAAGCATAGAATGATAGATTAAGTCCATTATTATATGAAGAAAAAATGTGTCATACTATATGTATGGGGCTCATATATCTACTAGGGAGTCGTATCATGACCCAATAGAATATCAAGAACTTTGATGGTTAGCATTTTCCTTCTCTACGTGTTAATAATATTTTAAACAAGTGAATTATTTTAAAAGACTGTTAATTTTAAATTTATAACTATTATCAAGACCTCTTATAAATGATAGAATTATTATATCCATAAGCCTATATGACAGATAGTGAATGGAGTTCCAAGAATTAATAGCACTCACCTGTGAAATGTGAAAGAATGCCAAGTAAAGAAACATAGTGATTAATATGTTCTGTGGCATGTCTTTTGGATTGACAGGGTCATTTTTCCTGAAATGATAGACAATCAAAACAATCAGATCAAAGACCTTTGTTCCATGCTTCAAAAACTTACAAAACATACTCTAAAATTCCTACATTTAAGTTGTGAAGCATTGGATAAGTATGGCCTCATAAATCATATGAGCGTATTATCTTTCTGCAAGATTTGTACTAGATAAGATTAAATAAGAAAGCCCTAAATGCATTTATTTCTTGTGAGTTAAAGGCATGATATTTTGTACAATAAAATTAAATTTAAAACAGTAAACATCCACTATTTAGAAAAGAAGTTATTTTTCTTCAGAGTTTTAGAATAAAAAATAAATGATAAGAATTCAGCTACTCAATGACCAGTAAGAACAATCTTATTTCAGTGCATTGTGGTAGATAGGGAATATTTGTGGAGGATTTAAACTCATTTAGTCAATATTCTCACAGTTAGTAAAAAAGAAAAGGATAAAATAAATCACATTGAATGTCAAATGCTACAATTTTGACATATAACAATTGATAAAGGGATCTGGAAATGGTTATTACTAAAATATAACCATTCAATAGCTTCATGTAAATAGTGCCACTGGGAAGTGGGTATGTTTTAGCTGGAGAAAGACAGCATTATTAAAAGAAAAGTAACAAATATAAGCAGGGTGTTGTAGAATATTATTTTAACTATGTAAAGATGTGTTAACACTTATTCGTGCTGTAGAATATTACTTTAACTGTGTAAAGGTGTCTTACTTTTGTTTATGCTGCATTTGTTTAATTATGTAAAGATGTGTTGCATATGCTTCATGTTGTCTGCCTAAGGCACTTTTGATTTATCTACGAAAGAGCTGAATGGCCAGTAGGTAGGCAAAGAAATGATAGGCTGGGCTGGCAGACAGAATAAACAAGAGGAGAAACCCTGGCTCAGGGAAAGAACAAGAGAAAAGGGAGGAAAAACATGAGGAACGTGCCAGTGCAAGAAGCCAAGCAGATGCAGGCCAGCCAGACATAGAGAAGCACTGAAAGTAAGATATTCAGAACAAAGTTAAAAAGCATTGAGGCAAAAAGAGAAACAGTTTAATTTAAGTTAAAGAAGCTAGCCAGAGACCACAAAAGATCTGAAGGCGAGTCTTCCCACTTCAAAGCCAGCACCGGTGCCCAGCTGCTTGGGTTTTAGTTAATTCCAGAACAGTTCTTACACCTGGTAACCCATATGGCTCTCCGTTGATTTTTGTAACTGCCTAGAATGTCTATCAGAGACCAGCAGGACCTGGGCACACAAGGAAGGAACCTGTTCACATCCAGTAAGAGGGATCCAGGACATGAGCAGGCTTTTGGGGGCCTATTCTCTATGGTGGGATACTTTGCTCAGCCTTGATACAGCGGGGAGGGGCTGGTCCTGCCTGAACTTGGTCTGTCAGACTTTGTTGACTTCCCAAGGGAGACCTTACCACATCAAAGGAGTGGGTGGGATGTGATTCAGATAGGTGGGGTGACAGAAGAAGGGGAGGGAGGGGAACTGAGGCGAGAATGTAAAATAAAAAAAATTGTTTTGTTTTTTTGTTTGTGTTTTTGTTTTCTCGAGACAGGGTTATCTGTGGCTTTTGGAGGCTGTCCTGTCTGGTGTTGGTGACCCCCACCTTTACTGCCAGCACTCAGGAGGCAGAGGCAAACGGATCTCTGTGAGTTCAAGGCCAGCCTGGTCTACAGAGCTAGTTCCAAGACAGGCTCCAAAGCAATAACAAAGAAACCCTGTCTCGGAGAAAAAAAAAATTGTTTTGCCAAAACAGAATAAAAACAAAACAAAGAGGGACTCAAGGAAGAAACAAGCCCTAATGACACATGAATATAATCTGGGCCATTCAGCCTCCAACTCAGGGAGAGAATAGGCTTCAACTATTCTTGCTACCCACTCTGGAGACCTTTGTTATAGATAGTCTTTCTAGATGCCACAGAAAGATCTTCTAACTCCAGGAGATTAATTTTCATTAGTAACAAACACAGCAGAAATATGAATGTTCTTGTTCATATGCATTGAAGTGCTGGACAGTGGGCAGTGGATGACCAAAGAACTTCTGGGCTGATTAAAATAAAAACAGGTTCATTTCTATCCTCTCACCTCCCCCCCCCCCCCGGGAAATCTTTCATCTACCCAAAGTCCGAGATCAGGAGCTCAGATGTGATGGGGGATGTCCTTCTGTGTATATGTTTCTCTTATTGGTTGGTGAATAAAACACTATTTGGCCAACAGGAAGACAGGCAGGACTAGGAGACAAGGAGAATTCTGGGAAAGGTAGGCAGAGAGAGACCAGAAAGAAGATGCCACATAGAGATGGAGAAGATAGGATTCGCCAAGCATTCTCTGGTAAGATAAGACTTTGTCTTTGTTGAAATATTTAAATTAATAGAAATGGGTGAATAATTAAGAGAGAGAGCACAAGCCAGTAGGAAGTCCTAGCCACTGGCCAATACTAGAAGAAGAAGGAGGAGGAGGAGAAAAAGGAGAAGAAGAAAAAGCAGCAGCTAGCCAGAAACATGCCTAAGCCAAGCATTCAAAATTAAGATTAAGTCTCTGTGTCACGATTTGGGAGTCAGATGGTGTCCCAAAAGGAAAACCCTGATACAGAAATTATAAATCTAGTATCTAGAATCAGAATATTTTATGTAACTTGGGGAAAAATCAAAATAGAAAATATAAACACCAGATCTGTGGTTCTCCAATGCTAAGATATTGTCATTATTCTTGTTTATTTTTAAATGAGGGCACAATGAAAATTTTAAGTGTTTGGAACAGTATCGTTAGCATTTTGGATAATAAATCCTGAGCAATGATAAATGTAGACATGTGGAAGTTGGGAATGGGTTGAACTACCCTGTTGATAGTTACTTATAAAAGAAGGGATAACTAGAAATTGTGGATAAAGGATCCAGAAAGAAAATTTTTAATTAACAAAAGGTTGGTGATGATGATCACATGTTGTATAAACACACAGTGATGGATTTTGCTGAAGGGTGAAATTGAAGTTATATTTAGCTTTTCAAAAATAGCTGTGCATGAAAACTTTAGTAACTATCCCCAAACAAGTATTAATATGAAAAGTGTAATATATACCTGGTTCTAAGACAAATTCTGAGAATAAATTAAGTTTTTCCATTGAATTCTTGAACTCATTTGAACAGATTTTTGAATGTTTATAGACATTAAAGTCAAACCAATTAAATGATAAGGAAATGTTTCTCTCAGAACAATAAGTCTAAAAGCAATGGCCTTATAGGTCAGTCACATTAGGGCTTTGACTAGAAATGTCTGTGGTTTGATTATTGTTAAGTCTGTTATTTTGTATTCAACTAATGGTCTCCTTTTCCACTAATATCCATTGGTGGCGTCTATAGTATTATGCTGCCTTATTGATATCTGTGCTAGAAAACAAAGACATATCAATAAAAACAGATCATGATTTCTAGTATTAGTTTGAGTTATTTAATTTCACATCCATGCAAAACCAAGACTAGCTGTCAGTAATTTGCTAGGGTTTGAGACACTTAGTTACAGAATATCCATAAAGCTTGTGGTAGGGTTAATTTTTCTGAGTTAAGCAGAAGAGGAAATGTCAACATAGAAGGCATTTACAAAATAAAAAATAAAAAGATTAAAAACTGTTCAAACTTCATAAACATGAAGTGAACAAAGACAATACCAACAAATATGCCAATGTGGGAAAGAGGAAGGCCAAGAGGTCTCAACTACAGTGAAAGAACTATAGGCAAATAAAATAATGAGAACAAAAGAACTAGTCTTCCAACAGAAAGAAGACTCCAATTGATTGTCCAGTATGAAACTGTTAACCCTGAAAATATACACATGAGAAACAATATACAGCTTGAACAGGATATATATATATATATATATATATATATATATATATATATTAAAAAGGAACCATGAATTTGAATTTCACAGATATTAGAATCATGTGGCAGGATTTGGAGATAGGAGAAAGAAGGTGAAAATAATACAATTATAATCTGGAAAATTAAAAATATTAACTTTTTAAAAGGCCAAAACTTGTGGTATGGAATGATAGGACCAAGAAAAACTGATTTTGAACTTAGGCAGAGGAGCTGGAGCAAACAAAATGGAAAAAAAAATCAGTGTGAAAACAGGTAAGACCATTACTCAGAATTTCAAAATATATAATTATAGCTTTTGTAAGTTGTGTCCATGTTCAGACAAAGGAAGGGATTCTAGAGGAGTTGTTCTTATGGTCACAGTGTTAACTAATGGTCAGTCTTTCCCAAGAGCTGACCTAGTATGTAAAATAAATTTGTTAAAATTCTGATCCTACAGCTCTGTATTATAGATTAACAATGCAGTGAAAAACATACAAGCCAGTGTTTTTATGTGCATTCAGGCTGGAGCTGGATAAGTAAAGTCAAAAATCAAAATTCATATTATATCATATCATCTTGATTGGATTTGATGATTGCTTCAAGGTACCATTTCTGGTATGGTGGCCCTGGTCAACAGTAAAAACAATGTCTTTCCTTAATCTTAGGGAAAGAATTCACTACTTACTGTTTTTAGCTGAATTGACACAAAGCCAAACTGTCTTCTAAGAAGAATTTTGTTTTTGTGCTACAGACAATGGCTAATCTCAGCCTTAATCCGAGCAACTCCTCTGAACAGTGAATGGTGACAAATACAGACGTTCATGTCTGTCCACAGTGCTAAGAATAAGGGACTGTTGAGTGGTTAGCACTATACTACTCCCTCATGTCTCAAGGGAAAGGGCTGAGAAATGCTATCCTGTTATTACATAGCCATTGCAATCCTGATTTCATAGCAGCTGTGATCATGCAGCTGTGGACCTACACAGTACTGGTGAGTCAACATTCAATCAAGGATTAGATAAGGGTTTATGGAATCCTAGTCCACCCTGCTCAGCTAATGAATACTCATGGATTCTTGAGAGTATTCAGTTTCTTTGATTAGTATCAGCTTGTGAGCCCATCAGGCTTCAATGGTTATCTCCAAACCAATCGTCACAAAGAAATCCCAGCTTAAATTCGCTGAGTCGTAAAAGAAGACAAAGCTATAAGAATTTGTGAAAGGGACAGAACTTGGAGGGATATGATAGAGGGTGGGAAAGTATACATGCTTTGTGTGTGTATATACGCTTATATAATAAGTGAATATATATATATATATATATATATATATATATATAGAGAGAGAGAGAGAGAGAGAGAGAGATGGATGTGTTGTCAGAAAATAAACTTAATGCTATTCATTTTAAAATCTATCATGTGAAGTAGCATTTGAAGGACAATGGAAGTGTCAATGCAGAATATGACGTAAATTTTTCTAAAAAATGTTAAAGTGTTCTGGGTGGGGATTATGCACAGCTTCCAATGTATTACATTCCATGAAATATGTAAAATTTGTCATATATGTTTAAAATAAACATATTTGAATGGCAGTAGCTAGTGAGTAAAAATGAAAAAATATTGGTGGGTTCTATTGGACTTAATAAAATTGCTAAATGCATTTATTACTCAAAGTTATTTTGATTTTTTCAAATATTTGACATACTGTAATAAACAGACCACTAAGACTTTTTTCCTTTCCTAAGAACTATTTTTCTTTCTTCTCTGATTATACTTAATATAACGTAAATATGCAGCCTTACTTTCAACTCTGATAACTTAGACTGAATCCCAGTCTCATGTCTTCCCTTTTGTAGGAGTTATCACTAGAATCAATGAATCAGATGCCTTGAAGACTCTTGAGTATCTCAAATGAGCTTTTCATCTGTGACATTTGAGTGAATGCATATTAAACAGACCACAGTATTGATCTTTGTTTCCTATCTGATCAGCAGGGGAAAATATACTTTATGATTTCATCACACATTTTCTTAACTTTCAATCTGTGATCTTACTTTACTCGTATCTTCAAACCTTGCATCACTCCTAAGTTTCACATATATATGAAATAAGTATTTGTGCCTGAATTCAGATCACCTATTTTTTTCTGGATTATACACATCTTTAAAAGTTTCATTTACTGACAAGCCAGTTATAAATCTGTAGTTTTATCATTAGTCTAAACCTGCTGTTGTCATCTCTGTAAATAGGCCATTCGATCTTAACATGCACAAAACAGAAAGTTTGATTCACCTTTCCTCCAACCCATGTGTATTGAAATCATCTTTGTCTGGACAATGGTCATATATTTCACAAGTTTACAAGTTTGCAATTGCTTACATGACCCACAGCTAATTTAATTCCCTAAAATATAACCCTCCTGTTTCTTTAGGCTTTCTGTTTCTTCAAATCCCTTGAATTACAAGTCTTTCTGCTTGCTGTTTGCATGGTTTAAGATGTACTTGACCTGATATCCACACTGCTTGTCTCCGCACTTCCCTCTGGTGTCTTGTCAAATGTGCTTCACATGATAAAACTATCTCCTGCTCCCAATAATGAGCAATACAGCAGAACACACAGCCAACAGCATCCCTTTCCCTTCTCTTTCTCCACCATGATAATCATCACATTGTATTTTAAAACCTGTTTACTGTTTGGACAATTTACCCAGAATGAATCACAAAGATAAAAACATGGAATTTATCACTGTATTCTATTGCTTTATATCTAGAATTTATCACTGTTTTCTGTTGCTTCATGGCCAACATCTCTAACACCGAAAAACAATACAGGACTGAGTGAATCAGTAGATAAAGATAATAAACCTTGGATTAAGTTTCATGAGCTTTTCAACCTGATTTGACTGTTACATCAGTGAAGTAACAATTCCATGACTTGTTTAAATTGCTATGATCAGTAAGAAGAGTAGGCTAATTGACAACATTTGTGGCATAACCACATTGTTCACTTTAGATTTTTTACAGTAGCTTCTTTCTCATTGAAAGCCTATTTATGAACTCAGTATAATAGATATGACTCTAATGGAGGAATTATAGCTCAAAGATACAGATACATTCGGAGAAAATTTACGGACTCACCCTTTTTCTCTCATCAGAATAAACTGGATATATCTTCCCAAATTTGTAACACTAGTATAAACATTAACAAGCCTCTTGTATTGGGCATCTGAAGCCTTCCAATAGACATTGTTCTTAAAGTTAGTGTTTCATGTAATGCTGACACTGGTTAATTTTAATTTTTCAGAAGTTACTTTTCTATTCATTAATAAATAATAGAGACCCAGGGTGTGTACAAAGTGTGAAAGAGTTTATGTTGCCACAGAAGAAATTTACTAATGAACTGTCTCTCACACAGAGTCTTTAACTTGGAAATCAAAGGTGAATACTGCATATTATTCTATTATGTAAGGTGGATGATTGAAGAATATATTGTGTTATTGCCTTTTATTTATGCATGATATTATTCTATGTAGATTTGAGAGTACCATGTAAAATATATAAAGCAATGCATAAAATGGGAGAAAAACTAATTTGTGTGAGCAGCAAAATATCATGCTATGAAGTCACTGCTGGTGGTAATGTAACAGTCTGAGAAAATCCATACTGCTCTAACAAGGAGTGAGCAGGCAGCCTATTAAAAATTGAATGTGGAACCCCTCCAAGATGAAACAGTATAATTCAGTCTCTCATGGCCTCTACCAAAAAGGAACTAGATTATTTCACAGGAATCCAAAAAACAAAAGAAAACAAGAGAACAACAGTATAAGAACTAAAATATCAAAAATATATGGAAAAAAAGCCCTTCTTTAAAGAAGAAAATCAAATAGTGTGATACAGTAGCCTTTATAGATATGTAAATGTATTCCCAAACTGTCAAATATTTCAAGTCTCATCTAATTATTCATAGTGTCCAAAAATTCACCTACTGCAAGATATAAAAGTAAAGAATGGCTTAAAATGATGAGATATAACCAGGGAGTAACGAAAGGTGTATGTGATAGTACACACTCCCAGAATTCAGGAGAATAAGCTAGAAGGATATTTCAAGATCAGCTTGAAACATTACCGTGCTCACTGTCCATAGCCAGACTTTTCCATGAGAAAACAGGACAAGAGGAGAGGAGGAAAACCTTAGAATTGATGAGGAGTTGATGGGGTTCAGACACAATATTCATGATTCCTGTGGGTGGTTTCTATACTTGAATAAACAAATAAAAGATGCCTGGAAGAGTCACCATCCCACATATGACCTGATGAGAGATGCCATTATGTATATATGTTTCTCATACTGGTGAATGAATAAAGCACTGTTGGCCAATAGGAGAGAAAGATAGTAGGGACTAGGAGACAAAGAGGAAAGAGGAAGTAGTAAGGAGGAGTCAACATGGAGAGTCTGGAGAAGGCAGAACTGCCAGCCACCTCCCTCTGGTAAGACAACGTGGAAATACATAGAAATGGGTTAATACTTAAAATAGAGCTAGCCGATAAGAAACTAGTACCAGGCCAACAGTGTCTCTGTGCATTACTTGGGGCTGGCGCGGTGGCAGGACAAGACCGGCAGCAGGCAGAAAAAACTTACTCCTTACAGTGACCCACCCAAAAGTGAATTAACAAGTCTTCTTAGTGATCTTCCTCTACATTCAAATATTGTACTTACATTGTTTCCACCTGTGTTCCAACTTCAACTACTCCTATGTTCCCACTCCTCAAATTCAAAACCTCCTTTTTATCAGAGAGAGAGAGAGAAAGAGAGAGAGAGAGAGAGAGAGAGAGAGAGAGAGAGAGAGAGAGAGAGAGAGAGAGCCCCTTAGATCCATTTACTGTTGTTCCTATGTACACTTGTACATTTAGGACTACTGAGTACAGATACCCTATCAGAGTTCATTCCTAGAAAATGCTTATTTCCTCTTTCTCAGTGGCCATCAATTGCTTGTAGCTCTTCATCTAAAGATTGAACCTTATGTGATTTTCTTTATCCATTGCAGCATGCCACATGGTACTGTCATGCCACTAATCTAGTTCAGGCAAGCAAGTTGTTAGATTTCATGGGTATAGCTTACTCAAAAATAAGGCATAGCAGATCTCTTGGTTCTCTGGTTCTTAAGGTCTTCCCACCTCTCTTCCAATATGTTCTCTGAGCCTTAGGAATAGGAGTTATGTTATGTGTTTATCAATTGAGTACTTAATGGTTAGAGGTTCTCTACTATTTGAGCAGTTCTGGATTTCTGCAACTATGTCTGTCTGCTGGCAAAAGAAGTTTCTCTGACAATGGTGAGAGCCATACTTATCTGAGTATAAGGATAAATATTTCTAATGTAATTACCAATTATACTGGTTTAGGAAAGTATCAGTAGTAGGCTCTCTTCCGGGGTCCTTGAACTCACCAGCCTTAGTTCATACCAGATTATTGTCTATAGTTATGTGTCTCATTGCTGTAGCAATTTTAGGATGGAAGGGTTTATTTTGGCTCACAATTCAATAGTACAGTTGATTATGAGAAGTCATATTGGCAGGATCTAGGTGTGATTGTTTGTATTGTACCTGCCTCAGGAAGTAAACTGAAAACAGAATGATTCTTAATCTTCAGCTTGCTTTGTTTTTTATATGAAGTTCAGGACCTAAGCTCAGGGAATGGCATTGATTAAACCAATCATTCCCAGGTGTGGTGAGAAGCTTTTCTCCTAGAAAATTCTTTAGTCTGTCAATTTATAATTAATCCATAGGACTTCATCTTTATTGAATCATACTGTATCTTATTACTTTATCTTATTATCCATGTTTCATCAAAAATAAGAATGAAATTTATATTCTTCAATGTGTATACAGATTCTATTTCAGAAATATCTGAAACATAGAATGTGTTTATACAAAACTCTATTTTTGATTCTTGATAATCTCTTTTAGTTTCCAGGAATGAACTCAGCAATGGATAAGGAAGAAAATCTTTGGAACCACGCAAGGTATGAGCAAAACAACATTATGTTACTAATATTTTAGGGGAACTGTGTACTCAGCTTGTCATGCTTCTGAAAAATTTGCCTCATTGAATTTTACCAAAATATCTTGAGCAATGATTTTTTCCCCCTCACATTCTGTATAGTAACACACTGATTCTCAAAAATGTTGAGTGAGATTTTGAGGGTCATACATAAGAGCAAGGAAAGTCAAACTGAAGCATCATTTAATCTATCCAGGTGTTTTTGCCATAATCTTCATGTTTATTGAATCCATGGACTTTTGATTAGACTCACATAGAGGTTTTGGCCATTTTGTACTATGTACCACACAAGCCCAAGTTCTCTGTTAGATCTTTGCCATAGTTTGTTTCTTTTTTCCTTCTTATTCCATCAAGAGTTTCATATCTTTAATACAGATTCTATAATACCCAATATATATATAGCCAAGAAGAGAATTTGGAATTGACTATTTTTTATATTTGATGTTCTTTATTGGTAGTAATATCCCACCCATGTGGGTCTTAAATTCAACCTAAATGGTCACATTTGCAAGATAAATAAACCAAAATGAAATATGTTTCTAATAACTTACAGAAATTATACTGGCATAAACAAAAATAATTTATGAATATAGGTATGTAATTTTCAGCATATGCTTTATAGTAACAGTTACTAGGTGGAACTAAAAAAGCATGTGGTATTTTCTACCAACTTTTCCATAACTCATGTGTATTTCTCAGGAAATAATTTACTCTTCTTTGTAAAACAAGTCACAAACTATATAAGCCAATTTCCAAGACATTTTCTGAGGGTTCAAAACTGAAAACTAAATTCCCTTTATTTCTCTCATTGCTTTATCAAATAATACTGTTCAGAAATTCGTATAAAGAAGTCATCTCATAGAAGTTTTGATTGGAATAACATTTTATTCCTTAATTTAAAAACTAACAGCTGCTTAATTTCCTGATAGCAGGAAAGGGTTGAATAAATGGTAGCGAGCATTTTCACAATGATTAAACAAGGCAGAACCAGATAGAGGAACAGATAATTTGGTTAGAAGGCTATTTTACTTGTAAATTATTAAAAGTATAAAACAACCACAGGCTTTCAAATCACAGTAACAATGTTGTCACTGTTCCACATAGAGGCAGTCAACCCAATTTCTTTTTGTATCTTTTGATAAATTTAAATAGTTAGCAAAGAAGACTCAGCCTCTTGTCTTAAGATTTAAATCTGTTTATCTTCTGTGTTATTCATTCTGTGTTTTAAAATTTGAAAATGAAGACCAGTGGCAAAGTTATACAATGAATTGATTGATTACATTTGAGCAAAAGTACTGATGTTCCAAATATCACAGTATGCTGTATTTTTTGTTTATTTGTTTCCTATCATTTTTTGAGATTATAAAATTACATAATTTCTCCCTTCCATTTCTACCCTCAAAACACTACAGTATAGTCCTGAGTCTGTATAGCATTACTTGTGTGTGTGATTTAAAGCTGATCATTTAGTACTGAAGTATGAATTGCTGTGATATTTCACACACATGCATGCATGCACTCACATAATTGGTATGTGTGTTGGTATATCATGTATGTGTCTGATGTCTGAAGCAGTTAGAAGATGACATTCAATGCCCAATATCTGAAATTATAGTTGATTGTTAGCTGTAATGTGAGTTCTGGGTGTCCAGCTCATTACCATAGTAACAATAGTTCGTATTCTCCAAGTGAGCCATATCTACATCTTTTATGCTATTTCATGTCTTTTACATATTGGATATGTCTTAATGACAAATATTAGCATTAATACTGTTTAGCAAAATTATTTCCTTTAGTTTAGAAGATATTAATAATTTTAAGACCAGAGACCATAACAAGACAGACAGATTTTGATATCTTACACTCCTTAAGGTAAAGTAATTCAGGTAAGGAAATGAGAAAGTTTTAAATTCAACAACAGTAAAATAATGATGTAGACAGAAGATATGGGACCAAAGAGACTATACTGCTGTTAAATTTTCAGGTTTGGTATGTTCGTTACTGTGGCAATTCCAGTTCTAGGAAACTTCAAAAACACTGATAGGAGAAAATCCATTTTGCATTCACAGGAATAGATGGTAGGTAGTCAAGTACAGTTAGGTATCTACGCCTGACTTTAAGCCTAGTATACACAATTATAGATTCTATTGTAATAGAGGTAGCTGAGAAGCTGACAGTTCTGCACTGAGTGTTTCATTCCACTGCTTACTGTGTTGAGATTTATTCCAGAAAACAAGAATAAAAGTAAATAAATTAATTCTTAATGGTTACAAATAAAAAAAAAATCTCCAAAATTGCAATAGTAATACTTGAAGAAAGAAGTAGTGGCAAGTGAAAGTTATGACTTCGTTAGGGTTATGTATAATGCTAACTGCTTCTGTTGATTCAGATTAGTATATATATATATATATATATGTGTGTGTGTGTGTGTGTGTGTGTGTCCTTCTCCATCTCCACAGCTGAGTGATATCCATTAATCAAGTGATGATTACTTTTTAAAGCATCTGAAGTCCATGGAGCTATGTGATTGCAAGCAATTATCTTGAAGCATGTGATGGGCCCGATTTTCTGCTACATTTATGGAAACTAATGAAGAAAAAAAATTGAGAACAAAAGTTCCCTTTGTATTTAACTTTGTTCAAGGGGTGTAGTAATTTTGATTTGTTCAATCGCTCACTTTGTACTAACCCAATAATAACATTAAATTATCTGAGTAACAAAGTAACTAGCTAGAAACTGCACTGATTTCACTGTTAGTGGCAAGCATTTGACTTTTAAGAAAACTATATAATTAGCTATTCATTTATTCAGCAAGAATTTTCAACTATAGACCAAATGTTAGGAGTGGTTTGATGGAAAATAGTATAATGAAAACTAGATGTGACATGATCTCACATTTCAAAATGAATTCATGTATTGTTTTTAAGGGAAAACAATAAATAATCATCTCTACCACATTGTATGGGAGTGATTATTATATACAATAAGGAATTGTGAATAGAACATTATGACTTACATTTTTATTTATAGAAGGTCTCTTCATGGCTGTATTACCAATTGTAATTTTTATTTTAAAACGTCACTTGCAGGTTTTAATTTTAATATGATGACCACATAGTGTCAAACTTTCAGTTTCCTTCCCCACATAATACCAGTAGCTTGCAATTTTGAATAATTACTGTATGTTTAAAAACCTATAGTTTTCTTCAGTTAATCTATCTTCTTTCAAACTGGCATTGGTAACATGCACCTGCAAGCCCAGTATATTTTTCCTTTCTTATACTCTGTTATGGGAAGCTCAGGAGAAACAGGGAGCAGAGGTCAGTGAAGTCTAAATGCAAAAGAGAAAACACGTCATTTCTTGAATATGAAGAGCAAAAGGGACCTTTTCAAATTCACATTTGTTTGCTTCCTCCTTCCTACTTCCAATGCAGCCCTTTATTTCATGCCCAGTTCATAGCATTGTTTCATAGAAAAAAAGGTAATAGACTGCTCTGAGAGATTTCAGAAATGGTTTCACCTTGGTACATATGGCATGATTGTCAATATAGTGTGGAGTACTCTCTTTAGTGTTTTGATTATATTGGTGCAAGCTTCAAAGAAAGAAATTTCCAATTTATTATTGATTTTCCATTGTTAAGGATTCACATGTCTGTGAGTCATGAAGGCTTTGAATTTTATTCTGATATCATAATGTAAATTTATCCAAATGATAAAATGTCTTGGATATTCTTGTGTGAGTATGACAAGCCACTGGAGAGGCTAATATGTTTACAATAACAGTACACAAACAGAAAACAAAATAAGGATCGTGAACCAAATGCTGAAATTAACATGTTAATTAATGCTAGTATGATATGACTATGGGGGTATTCCATGTTCACAGAGATGGTAATTGTCCTCCTACCATTCAAGTTCCTGTGAAAGGTTTAGCAATGTCCTCTACAGCATTTGAGTCCATCTGATAAGAGTATACTGAGTTGATTCTATGTAGATAGCTCAGTGAAGTCTCCAACTTCACCAAGAATCATATCCAAGGAGAAAGAAGAAAAAAATCAATTTTCAAAACATGATAGAATGTATTAAGCACATAAACTTGAAGGAAGACTGGCTCGTATATAATCCATGCTCTTGAAGGAACAATGATATATACATATCTAATATATTAAAAAGAGAAGTGAAACTATCCAACATGGAGACTTTGAGATGTCTAATCATATACAGAAAAGCAGAAGTTATCATGAGATGGGCTTAGTGTACTTAAGCACAGCTAAGAGGCTGGCATTTCTGGAATTTCAGGGCAGTGTTTGCACTGGGATTAGAAGGGATAAACTGGAGTGGAAGTTGGTTGCATGTGCTCATTAAGGTTGCATTTTGATGTCAGCAAAGATATGACTGCCACAGTGCCTATATTGAAAGAATGAGAGTTACATTTTCAAATGGTTAGTCTGAAAGCTATTAGAAAATGGATTCAGTTGCAGGCAATTTATATCACCGTAGGTTCCTTATACAATCATGTTGTCTTCTGACTGTTTTGTTGTTATGAAACTCTCCCCCTTTTAGTCACTGTGTATATTTTCCTCTGTTCCCTTTGGTGACAGGGGATGTGTTCACCTTGCACTTCAGGGTAGATGTGGTATCTAACTCTATAGTAGTTAGGTGTATATATTTCCACTTCCCTTTACTTTGTGCCATGTCATCTTTTATTGTAGCTAAGTCAAACATACTGGTCAGGTAATATAACTCTTTTTGTATCTCTTTTGTTTTTCTTCCCTATGGATTATACCTTCATATTTATTTTGATATCAACTTATTTTAAGGTGGTCTCCTCAGCTAATCCTCACTTCTTATCCACTGTATTCTGAAACATACATCACAGTTTGTTAACATGTAGCATTGTACTGACATTTAGTCAATCATTGAAGAAGTCTTATAAAACTTTGTACCTGGCTCATGTTAGGGATCTATCTATGGAAATAAAACTGAGGTAGCAGATGCTAAAAGTATACCTTAGGATTGAAGAAAGACTTTATAAAAATCAGTACGGGAAAAAGTGGAGTGAGACACATGAATGTTAACTGAGTAAACTTAAGTAACAGGAAGTTTTCTTGGCAGCAACTGGAAGAATAATTGCGTCACTATACTACAAAACTGGAAGAGTCTGACAGCTGATAACGTATGTAAGTCTGTAAATTCTCTCATGTGCCTCTAGCATCCAAAAGTAGAGCTGGAGTCTTCAGATCAGTAGGTTAGGTTCTGAGATGGATATGTCAGAGTATTCTAGCCGAAATGCAACTAAACTCATTGATAAGACGAGGAAATTCAGAAACAGCCCAAAGGCTGAAAGTGTTCAAAGAAATCCATCACTTGTACAATCTAATATGTTATCTTCTCCATCAACAGTGATCATACAGTTTCACAATTACACTTAGACCAAAGTGAGTGTGCTCTGTCTACAAGGTCTCAAATTGGCCTTTATTGTTGTAACATCTAACTCATTGGATAAATGCATATATGAACAACTTTCTTGAACCAGAGTCTCCCTCTACTTTCTTTCAAGAATAGGATACAATGAGACATGGCAGCTGCAACTTAAAACTAGTATTTCTTGTTTTCCAGGTTTTATTTCTAATATTATTTGGAATTATATATAAAGCATTTTTGTTACAAGTAGTTTTTCCTGCCACCAGTTCCACAGCCATCGCCAGCCCCAGATAACCAAGACTCTGTATTAGGTATAATGCTGTTGGCCAGTTGTTTCTTATCAGCTAGCTCTGTCTTAAGTATTAACCCATTTCTATTAATCTAAGTATTTCCACGTGGTCTCATCTTAACAGAGAGGGACTGGTGTTGTGCTGTCCCCAGTCTCTCCATGTTGACTCCTCCCTACTAGTTCCTCGAATCCTCCTTGTCTCCTAGTCCTACCTGTCTTGCTTTCCTATTGGCCAACAGTGCTTTATTCATTAACCAGTATGAGAAACATATTTACAGAATGACATCTCCCATCACATTTTAGCTAGAAATCTTTGAACCATTCATTATTAGCACTCTATCTGGCTCTAAAATTTATTTTAGTTATATTACATAGGGAATTCAACTCTGCAGGTTAAACTTACTATCTGAAATGGGATAACTACTTTTTTCTGAACTATTTTTAGAGGTGACATTGTGTATGAATATAATTTCAATGAAAAATGGGTAAATATGTCCCAATACAACTAATTAGGGCAGTGATAATCAGCTAATGGAATTTACTGCTTAACTACATTTTATACATAAACAAAATGAAATTTCATGGTTTATCTAATTTATATTACAAAACTTAATATACATACACACATATATACACATATATAAGTTCACATAAAACAATACATTATCATGAGTTTGACTGTAGACTGTACACATTACTCCAATAAAATCTTTAGATGTTTAGCAACAATGGTAAAAAAGATTGGTCCTCTTTCTTATGGATGAACATCTTTTGGGAACTTATAGTTTCTCTTTTATATCTTTATTCATTTTTATAAGATAAAGATGAATAAATAAGCACTGGAATACAAAGGGTATATAAACTTCTTTATTGTTTCCTGAATGTGTAATCAGTATTCTGGATCCTAATCATTTTTAAGAATTCTCTTGCGATTTTCTCCTACTTTCTGTTCATCTCTGTGTGAATGTGTGTGCTCAGTGAACCTTGGAATTAAAGACTATTCCACACAGCATACCCTCTCTATCCAAAGCCAAATTCTTACCTTGCTTTGAACCCTCGGGGATCATTGACTTCAAAAGAATATATTATGTTCCAAAGTGGCTCCCTACAGCTGTAGAGGAAGGCATAAAATTGGTCCCAAAAGACTAGTTCCTCAATTCAACGTGCTGTTATGTTGCTTCATGCATGCATAAGAAGCTCTGTGTTTTCCTCTTCTAGGGTGAGTGTGTGTGTGTGTGTGTGTGTGTGTGTGTGTGTGTGTGTGTATGTGTATGTGTGTGTGTATGTGTATAGCTCAGGCACAGTTAAACAAACAGAATGACAATGGTAACACTACAGCAGAAATAACATTATCACATCAAAACTTACTCTCATTTTAATACAAAGTCCCTTTTTTCTACAAGATTTTTATTTTATTTTAATTTTTTTAGTCTAGCATTTCTTGAAATACAAAGAAGCATTAAGTCATACAAATAGAGAAGAAATCTAAACAAACTAACAATCCAAAAAGTTTAAGATCCAGCATGTGGTGATTCCTTAGGTGCCCTTTAAACCTAAAGACTTCCAAAGTTGCAGTTGACTTAATTGATTTAGGTCTTTCTGATGTGGGTGTAGATGTAGAAATTTAATATCAACATTAACACTTCACTGTAGGAAATGAGAGCAGGGGTTATACTCATTCACATCAGCATATGAGTAAACAAAATTACATTAAAACATTAAACCAAAAATAATTGTTATGTAGTTTTTATAGTCAAACCTTTTTTTTTTTTTCAAAGAAATGTGAATTCATAGATACTGCAGATTCCTGTGAATTTTAATCTTTGAAGTCTTTCAGTATTATCAATATTTAAATTCCTGACTAAAAATATTTTCCAAGCTGCATTTCATGTTAGAAAGCTATCATATTCAATGTATCTCTTTGGTTCATCACACAAACACCCTACATGGTGTTGTTCTTCAGTGTACAAGACATGGGTAGAGCAGTCATCTTTGCTCAAGCACATTTGATTCCATATCCAAAACCACTCTACTATTGGTTTTTGGCATCAGGCTGAGGTTTTGTATGATTTTGTGAGCTTGCATTGGCCACACTTACATTTGGTAACAATCATTGCATTTGGTTTCTGTAAGTTTCATTTTGAAGGTTTGCAGGATTTAACAGAGCATTTTTATGCTGTAGGTTCCACCCTTCACTGTTAGCACACTCATCATTTTGCATTAATTTACAATAAACTGTCTGTGGAATATCCTGTTAGTATTTTGCAATAAAGAGGGCCCTTTGGTTCTTGTAAATATAAACCTCTCCAAAGTACTATATTTTGACAAAGTCAATCATGCTAAAATATGCAATATATATTTATATAAAATAGGGTAATGTTTGTTGAACATATTGAAAAACACCTCTTTCCCATAATTTACTTCCCCATAATAATTTATTAATACCCTTACTCATTCTGTCTTTCAACAACAAGGTATTTTTAATCTAATTAAATATTGTTAAAATTATAATCTTTTGATCAAATATTGAAAATTTATATCAAATACAGTAATTAAATTTGACAAGTAGAATTTCACAGATTTTTAAAAACTGCATTTCATTAAAATCAAATGTGTCCCTCTGTATTCACAATTTTTCACAAGGAAGCAGTAGACATTGATTATATTTAAATAGACAAGACACTTTATGTTTCTTTTCTTGAAAAGCTGTGCAAATTAAATACCACATTTAAAATTAAATACAATTTGGCATATAATTCTTCTGCCTTTTATTCATGAGAAGAGGTACTTCAATCCTAATTTTTGATAGTAAAAACAGACCCTTAGTCATTTAAAAATTATATAACAATTATATCATATTATATGACAGGAAGCAATGTGAAAAAGAAATATAATTCCTCATTGTGAGATAGTTTTTAAAATAAAGTAGGCAGGAATGCTATTTCTAAATTGACCTGTGAAATTATTCTTCAAACCATATTGAATTATGTGTGACTGACTATTGCAGTATTTCTAATTTATGAACTGTGTTAAATTATACACAATATTTGACTACAAAAGTACTTACTGTGATACCAGAAAAAGTTATAATAATGAATAAAGCAAGCCTTGTGTTATTTCTCCTTGTATATTTCTTCATAACTATATTTACATAATTCCATGAATTATATTATTTCAGCCTGCTTCTGAGTCCTGTTAATGGGAACTCATAAATTAAAGCAGCATAATGTGAAGGCTTGGGTTGTGATGCCTATAGACACAACACAGGAAAGCCAGGAGTGACTCTGAAACATGTGATGCTTTATGTAATTTGTGTGTTGTCTCTGGACTGAAAATAATGTCACTGACAAAGCAAGCTTTGAATTTTAAATTTTTGCCTTTCTAGTTCTTTCTGCGTATATTAAGGGTATGTGAAAGGCACTACAAAGTCATTTGTGTAAATTATAGTAAAAAGGCATCAAAAGAATTTGGAAATGAGTGTTTGAAAATCAATATAGCATGCCCATCATATTCTGTGTAGTCTTATAAGTATCTTTGTATATTATTTAAAGAGTAATGAAAAATCAGCACTGATAAAAGTTTCGAATTTTCTTAAAAACTGATTGCTGTTATTATTATTCTAGGAGTAATTCAATACTCCTACTACTGTTAACTAATATAATCACCATTTTTACTGTTTTTCCATAAAACTTTGGTTAAGTGTCTCCTGATAACAAGAAGCTATCCAGCAAGATTAGAGCCCCTGAGTAGTTATTAACTGAGATGTTTAAATGTCTACAACCAGATTCAATTAGATTGTGGCTCTAGGATGTCAGATGTAAGCAATGCTACATTCTAAGCTCCATCATCAACATGCTTACCATGAATATAAAACTATTGACAAAGAAGTTAAAGGTGAGTATTTCAAATATATTAGATGTTTCTTATCATGAATTGTTCTCCCAAAAGTGTTGGGAACCAGCCACAAGTAACAGAATAGCTCCTTCAGTGGTGTAAACTGCTTAATAGAGGACTTAATAGCACTTAATAACAGGCAACTAATTTCATGTAAATCTCACTGAAGTCATCATCCAGAGTCAAGCCTCAAACCTTTAGCCTTGAAGTACTCCTTACCCACAGAATACACTCTGTGAATTTTTGCTGACTTCTGAACTGACCTACAACTATATTTTCAGTTGTCAATAATTCTCCATACTTGTTTCAGGTACATAATAAAGTGGTTACTTTTACCCTTCGAGCATTGGAGTACTGTACAAAATAGAGATTATATGACTGGAAACTTTCCAACAGCCTGCCTAATGCTATTTGAAAACAGCACTATGTGTGTCTAATATGGAAGAAAGTGGACAGGTGTTTTAGGTTAAACTACATAACATATGCCCACTACACTGGAATTGTTCACATAGATTTTACTAAGACCTTTCTGTTCAGAGGGTAAACTACAAAGAAACTGATGCCTACAAGAATTTGACTGTTGGGTATGAGAACACATTGGGGACACAGATATTGCTTTGACATACATTTTTATCTTGTTACCTTGTTTTCCTGCATCATTTAGGTGCAGTAATCATAAAAGAGGCCCATGGCCCTGTACCGAATCTACTCATGTTTAATGAATGATGTGAAGGCCTTTTAACAGGACTCCACGGGAATATTTCAATGAATTTTTAATCTTCATTTTTTACCCTCTTTTAAAGCAGAGCTACAAGTGAGTTGCACAGAGGGCTCTACTGAGCAATCAGGTATTTGTCAGGCTGCCACATGAGTCATTTTTTTTCCCTCAGTGACAAAGCAGGTGGCTACCCTGGAGGGAACATAAAAGAAATCCCAGTAATCATGTCCTACTTGAGTTGTCTACACATTGCTGACTCAACATCCAGAGGAAAACAAGGAGATAAAATATAAACTAAAAGCAAACAAACCAAGCAAAAAATGTAATAAAACCACCAGTGGGAAAAAAAATCACTATCCTTTGTCTTTCAGAGAATGATTTTTTAAGCATGCATGCTTTAAATGAAAATCTATAAAACAAATTACAAACAGAAATCTTTGTACTTTACAGGACATTGAATTTGGTTTTTTGCACAGCTAAACCTGCTAGAAAAATGGCAATCACTTAATCTTCAAATCCTTTCTTGTTTGCTGAATAAAATATCTAAGCCCAGAGGGATGTAAGGAGTTCTAAATTTGATCTCTGGCCAAGATCTGAGTCAGGAATATATATACCATGTACTTAATACAGGATTTACTGCCAGTATAGTTCCATATAAGGAAAAAAATTAAGCTTGATGGCAGATGCTGTTAAAGACATACCACCCACCTCTTTTAATAGTGGGGAGAGAGAGAGAGAGAAAGAGAGAGAGAGGGAGAGAGAGAGAGAGAGGGAGAGAGAGAGAGAGAGAGAGAGAGAGAGAGAGTCCATGGAGAACATAGAGGCTGTTTAGAACTCACACCACAGTTTGTGAAGATGGAGTATTCTGTAAGCAAGAAGATTTTCTGTTCGCCAGGATATACTCATCTTTATTTATGACATGTTAATTAAAAAGAAGATTTGTGTTATTTTCATAGATATTTAAAGAGTTTATTTTCAGTAGCAGCTAAGGAACTTGTTCCATAGGCTCCCCTTAGGTACAAATAACTACTCGTGCTAAAAGAAGTAATAGGTACTGCTAGCTCCCCATCTGAGACTAGGGGAAGACCTATAAGTCTGATAAGGCTTTGTTGCTGATTGGGAATGTCCACATAATGGTCTCATTTAATGTTAAATATACTATGAAGATGTAGGCAGTGGGGGAAAGAAGTGGGAAAGAAAGTAGGGAAGGGAGAAAAGTTCAGGGTTGCCCAATCAGTTTTAAAGAATAAAAAGACAACGATGAATAGTAGTGGAAAACTGTCTACCACTGACAATCTAAATACATAGGACAGAAAGAATCTTAGTTTAGTAATGGAATGCATTTTCTATCTTTGTGTTGTTCTACCGTATGTGTATGTATCTGTGTATATGTATACAATTTCCTGGAAAAAAAAAAGCCATTGCAAAACAGATCGTGTTGCTTCTATTTTAAATAATTTGATAGTAAACTTGTCTTAGTTGGGTCTTTAATCTCTTTTCCATTGTATGGAGATATTATGACCCCAGCATCTCTTATAAAGTAAAACATTGTAATCAAGACTGGCTTGCAATTCAGGAGTTCAGTCCTTTATCCTCATGGCAGGAAGCATGGCAGCATGGCAACATGCAAGGAAACACAGGGCAGGGGGAGCTGAGAGTTCTACATCTTGATCTGCAAGCACTAGAAGAATACTGTGACCCTAGGCCTAGCTTGAGAATATAAGACTTCAAGGCCCGCCTACATAGTGACATGCGTCCTGCAACAAGGACATGCCTCCTAAGAGGCCTCAACATATTCTTACCTCTTTGTAGGGTAAATCCCTATGGGTCAAGCATTCAAACACCTGAGACTAAGGGGCCATACTTATTCAAAACATCACAGTACAATCTGGAAAGTACAATCAACATCTTTAATGCAGAGTTGAGAATACTTTCCTACTACTCTTTACTCAGCCTTCTACAAGTTTTTCTAGAAGCTTCCACCAGTAGGTAGGGCACATGTGTCAACCCCAACTTATTTAGAGTATTTTTCTGTTTAAGGATGGTCACAGGGGTCTTTTATTCCATTTGGAGACCCTCTACTCCCTGACAGCACAGTAATGTCTTTTTCATCACTGAGCATATACAAATCCACCTGCCCGAATTGTTTTCTCCTTCTGTTTTAAAGCACCAACTTTCCTCAGACCCTGAAGGAAAACTTCACAACCTCTCTGAGGAACATAATAAGCAGCCCATAATCTTGACTTCTATCACATGATACTTTTTCTTGTATTTGCCATATGGCTTTCTTATAGAAGCTAAAACACACACATAGAAGTGTGGTCCCAACTACAATGGATTGGATCCTCCCCCATCAATCACTACTTAAAAAAATACCGTACATTCTTGCTTACAACCTAATAGTATGGATGCATTTTCTTAATTGAGGTCTTCCTCTCAGGTTATTCTAGCTTGTGTTAAGTTGACTTAAAAACCAGTCTCAATAAACATTCTTATAAATAGGCACCTATATGGATTATAGTAATAAAATTAAATCTTAAATGTTATTCAATCTTAACTCCAAACCTTATAGATGTGCAGTCTAATCGAGATTTTTTAATGTTAAATATATTCTGTCTTTATCATATCTGCTATCTCTATGTGCCCATTGAGCATTTTAAACATAGCTGGTGCGGTTGAGAATCTCATTTATAGATCAAATTTAATTGTAAGTCATTTAAGTTAGAATAGTTACAGGATGAAGTTGCTACAATATTGGACACACTTAAGCAACACAGAAGCATACCCTTTGTTAGTAAATGTATAAAAGAATGAAATCAAACTCCATGAAGACAGCAAAAAGTCTGGAAAGAGCACTTCTGTGTTGAGAAAATGCTCTGAGAATTTTTGTGGAAGTGGTTGTCAGGGTGTTCTGCCCTGGTACCTCTCCTTTGTGACATCTTTGAAATGTAATGTGAATAATAAGTAATAATAAGCTATTAAGCACAGCTTATGATGATATATTTTGTCACAAATAGGACTTTTTATGATTAGTTGTTATTACAATATTTGCTCTTAATTACTTCTTGTGTCCCAGTTTTCGCACATTCCGGGCTCGATCCTAACTGTGCACCTCTATATTCCCTCATTTGGGGACAAATGTCTGAACACAGGGCTCTTTGCACCTCTGTACACAAATTTGAACTTTGCCAACAATATTCGATTGATGAGAGACAATGGATGCTCTGCACATTGCTCATTAAAATTCAGGACAGCACATACCTGTTCATGTAAAAATGTAATATCCATCTGTAGAATATGTGTGCCAAGCTCAATTATTTGCTAAGCACAATCCCAGAGTATCGGCTGGGTACCCAGCCTGATGTGCAGTTGTTTATTGTGTAATGACAAGTACACGAACAATATGCCATTATAAGATAATTTATATTTTAGTAGTCTTTACAGTAAAAAAAAAAAAAATCAAGGTTTTGTGACAGAAATTTATTTTTTGTCTTGTTTTCTGTTTTTTTTTTTTTTCTTGAATACTTTTCCTGAGCTGACTTGGAACCAAAGGTTTTGTTATTCTTTCAAACTTATTTATCAGTTTAACAAAATAGAATAAACAAGGGGTATTCAAACGCACCTTCTTCACCTAGAAATTCAGAAAATTTTCAAGGCCTGTAAACAATAAACAAAACCAGCCAATCAATAATTAGCCTAGAAACACATTTCACTCATGGTAAACCTATTAATGTATAACCATTATGTCCCTACATTCTCCCTTCTTTTTGATAATAGCCATCTGGGACATGTGAGGTGTTGTTTGGACTTGTTTTTCCTTGATGAATGCTGATTTTGAGAATTTTCTTCACAAACAATACAAAGAATGTCGACCAATTGTCTTCGAAAACTGTAATATGCTTGATTTGAGTTTTCATCAATTTTTTTTCTATAAGTCTATTATATATTTTTATATTATCTCCTTATCATATGCATAGTTTACAAATATTTCTTCCATTCTGAGGACTGGCAATTTACTGGGCCAAATGTCTCTTTAAAACATACCATTGCATCAATTTTCCCTGTGTATTTCCTCCTACTAATCACGTCCATGTATTCGCATGCCCTTTGCTACCTGAGGAAATGGTGGCCGCTTTGGTTTTAATAACACATACACACAAAGGGACATACACACACACAATTGGAGACTCTTCCCTGAGGGAGAAGACTATTTCTTCTGCTCTCAGCATTTCTTAGTTGCCAGTGGCTGTCTCTCTAAGAGTGAGGCAGGGTGAGATTTCCCTTTTCCATGTTAGCATGTCTGCTGTGTTGTTCAGGTCTTGTTTAGGCAGCTGTATTGTTGAGGTATCCTGAGAGTTGGTGGTTTCTATTCCTAGGCAGAATCCTTTTGGTGTTTTTGTATCCCTGCTTACTACTTTTGCCCTTGGTCCTTAGAGCTTTAGAATCAGGTTTAAAAAAAAATAAATAAAGTTATAAAGACTAAAGAAACAATATTCCTTCTGTTGTCTTGGCATTATTTAGTTCATTATATTTAAGATTTTAATAAATTGAAGATTTGTTTTCATGTAGTATAAGTTCTGATTTTGTCATCTATCTTAAGGTTTCTTATCAATCCCTTTATCATGCTTTATTTCTTTTCATTTCCTCATATTTTCTACTATTTGTGTGCACACATATACATGCATGCCCATATATATGTACACACAGGCACACAATACATAAAAACATAAGTGGTGGTATACACATGTTCATGCACATGAACACACATACATGCACACAAACTTGAACACACAGGTGCAAACCACAGGTACAGGCACATACAAGCACACAAATACACACACATACACACACACACACACATGCATGCACACAAACCTGCATACCCAAGATGCACCACAAATATGCATTCCATACACAGGCCAACAATTGCACACATTAACATATATTCATATGCAAATGGACATATATACTTATGCACAAATGAAAGCACATAGTTACATACAAACATGCATGTGTGCATGCATACAGATATACACACAAATGTGCACATGTATGTATGCATAAACATACACATACGCATGCACACATATATGCCATATGTTATTTTTAAGGAAGAATCACTTTCACTTATTTGTAGCTCTAGCAGAGTCTGATTCCCATTTATTGTTGATTCTTATAGGGATATTCAGTTACCAGGAGCGTGAAAAAAGTAGACAATTATTTCAATCTCTGTATATTAGGTGATTTGAGTACATCATTCAACATTTAGTTTCTCCACAGTTTTGGGCCTGGTTGTCTGACATGGTCAGAATGTCTTCCCTTGTCATGGTGGTGTAACTGGAATATTCCAAAAGCTTGGACCTTCTTTGTTTAAGCAGATCTATAATCACAAGAAATCTTCATCCTGCTGTAGCTTCTCTTCTGTTCAACAGTTCCAGAGTTCTAATCAATTAGCTAGATCATACTAGAGGTAAAGTCGATCCTTTATGCTTGAAGCCTGGGAGATTGTGGTTCCCTTAATGCTGGTAAGTAACTAAAGGCACATTCTACAGTAACAGCATGGAAGCTAGGTCTATTGCTGTCTTGGAGTGCTTTTTAATCATGATGGACTTAGGGTTGGGATCAATGACCCAGTGCTATGTTTATTTCTGTCTTTCCACCTGATTTGTCCTTTTGTGCTATTCTGCCTGGGACCAAGTCACCAGGGTGTGATGTGACTTGAATTGCACAAGGCTCTCTTCCTCTACCTTTTCAATGCATTTTTCCTATAATTGAGATATACATGTATTGTGACTTTAACAGTTTTTGTACCTTATGTAGACATATTTTGCTTGTGAGTAGCTGTTCAAACTGGTGTCCTTTTATACAGAGAGTTGTAGAATCTACTCTGATATCTAGCCTTTCTATGCTGATTAGTTTTATTGGGCTATATAGATCATCAAAATGATCTTTAATGTCATTTTGATTTGTAATTTTCTATACTTGCACAAACCCTAATAAAATTTTGGCTTTATAGGTAGTCAAATATATTGACTACTGATTAAATAGACCAGTGTAGCCATATAGAGATATAGCTATAGATGCTGATGTTTGAATCCAGGTCACATATAAGCTCATTGTATAGTCATTGAGAATGGGGAAGAGTATACTATCTGTTAAATAAACTATAGAAGAGTTCATAAATATTTAGTATAAACATTGGGCAAGACTGGCAGGCCATTTAAAATTAAAATTCTCAGTGATAAAATGTTTGAATACCTTTGAGTATGTTTGGTTATAAAGTATTAGAATGTCACATGGAGTAAGCAAGTACTTTACAGCACATACCTACCATGTGAGAGTTGTACCATAATGGTTTCTTTTTTTTAATCATTTTTTAACTTTAAAACAATATATTCTCATTTAACATACAAATCTGAGTTCCCAATCCCTCTACTCCTCCTGCCCTCTCCACCTCCCCTCACCTGAACCCCCGTCCACTCCTCAGAGTGGGTAAGGCTTCCCATGGGGAGTCATGAAGTCTGGCACATCTCTTTGAGGCCCTCCCCACGTTGCTCAGCTTAAGGGAGTGTTGACCTTAGGCAAGTTATAACCTTTTGAATCTCCAGGGACTTTTGATAATTTTGTCTTTAGTAATAAAACTAAAGTTAATTTCATAAATAATGTAAATCTTATAAAGTATTCTGAAATATCATACACAAAGAAATACATATTTCCTCATACTTTTAGATATATGCAAGAGGAAACATAAAAGAGAATGTATAATTTAAAAATGTCCATCTTACTCAATAGCAATCACAAATATAATTTATTAATATGCTTACTCTGCACCAAACTTGAAGTTGAGGCTATAAACGCACTGTCTGTAGTATTAATCAAAGCCCTCATAGGTAACACTTAGTGTCATCATAAACATAGAATTTTATTTCAAACTTTGTCATTTCTATATCTTTGCTTGACTTCATCACATCAAGTTTTCCAAAGTTTAGTCTTGCAGAAAATGCATGCATTAGTTGAAAACCACTCTGTCTTAAAGTAATAGAAAAAGGTTATTAACAAAACCAATTTCTGGTATTTCTTGTAAGGGAGTTTTCTTAAAATGTACTAAAAACTGAAAGTTCACTTCTTTGTTATTTCTGTCTGTGTGGGGGAGGTGTGCATGTGTGTGTGTGTGTGTGTGTGTGTGTGTCTGTGTTTGTTACGTGTAATAGGCTTATGTGGTATCAGTATTTGTGGTATGTGTTATGAGTGTGTGTGTATGTGTGTGGCATGTATATTGTATTGAGTGATATGTGTGTATGTGTGGATTGTGTGTGGTGTTTATGTGTATGCAGTGTGTGTGTGTGTGTGTGTGTGACAGAACTGTGTTCAAAATTCTTAGACAGTGGCTAAATCTCCAGAGCAGAGTGTCCTGGTTTCAAGGTTCAATAACTCAAGGTTCTAGGTGGATATTTAAACTTTAAGTTGAACCTGCAGTTCAAGTTATTTATTTACCTTGAGTCTAAAATCATCATTCCTATGCATGCAGTGACTAACCACACAGAACCATGCATACTTTGATCAGGAACTCAATGTGCTGAGACTATAGCTAAAATCTCTTCCTCCAAGACAGATGCTGAAGACATTTCAAGAAATAAAGTAATGTTTTTCCTCTGTAAAGTCAACATTTTTGATGAAACCACTTTAAACCTAAAGGTGTTCTCTGATTCAGCTGCCAGTTTTATACATCTCTTTCATCTCTCATTTGGGCTTCTAACCTTTGTCAGTAATGCCTTTTTAAGTTGAGGTACTGTTCCAGTGAGATGGGCAAGGTCAGATGGTGACATTATGTGTAGGAGTAGAGCTGGAAAACACTCAGTAGGATCTGATGAAAGATGATGGGTAGAAATTGACATGCAGACTTCAAAAGACTTTACAAAGTTGTTTTTGACAACTGGCCTGCACTCTGAGCGGGTGAACACTTCCCCCACATGTTCCTTGTCACATGAAAGAAGTTTATTCCAATATGATGAAGCTTTCTTATTTTTCTCATGCCATTACTTTCAAGTCATCATACCTTTTGTGTTTCAGTTCCTGATAGAGTAAGATCAGAAAGTTTTGTTTAGAATATGTTTATGTAGTACTTTGTATATTTCTGTTAGGATGAGTTTAGAACTTAGTAGTTTCGTGAGAAGGCAAGATGGCATTTTATTGTTTTAATAAAATCAGTTGTTAAGGGATTAGAAAGATCAATATATGCGTGGACTATTAACATTTTGTTTTAAATTTCTTAAAACATCATGCATGTTATAATGTAACATGTAGTATAACTACATAATTCAGTGTAGCACAAATAATAAAAGCCCTGAGACAGATATTAGTGGGGAGAGCTGAAAGATCTGAGAAGCAAAGCATCCAAGCAGTTTTTACCTCTACCAAAAGGGGGGGGGGCCTTTCCTCAGTGTGACTGCAGACAAAATAGAACTGTACTTCTGTCTTGACCCACCTTATAATCCTCTTTAGTGCTGTGATTAAAGGTGTGTGCCACCACTGCCAGGCTTCTGGGGCTAACTAGTGTGGCTGGTTGGATTAAAGGTATGTGTTACCACTGCCTGGCCTCTATGGTTTACTAATGTGGCTAGCTTGGCACTCTGATCTTCAGGCAAGCTTTATTTGTTAGATCATAAACAAAATATCACATTATCAACTGGTATTTTAATTTTATATTACTACAATTATTGAGTATTTCTTATATTGTTGAGGTTTGTTCGATATTGGAGGCTATAATCTATTATTGTGTGCTTTTATTCCCTTTATTACATTATACTTCAATATTTCTTATTTAGGCAATTATAACTTCTACAAATACTTATATGCTTTGGTTTCAGTTTTCATTTATAACTCCATTCTTTTTAGTTTCTCATTATGTTAGTAGAGTTTATAAAACAATACTCAATAACAGTGGTAATGTTTATGATCTATGATTTTTATACTTTAGTTAAAGGTTAATGCCACTGATATTAATTTACCAATGGTTGTAGATTTTTAACTATAGGAATATTCTAATATACTTAAGTACATAATTTTCTTTGGTGCCTCGCCCAACCTCGTCCAGCAAGGAAAAACGCGACTCAGGGAAGATCTTCAAGCAGTTTATTCAGGATCCTTGAACATGCTTCTTCTTCTGGCGACCCCTGGGAAACACCCGCACAGGCTTAAATCCCCTTGCATTGACCAACCCCAGTGAGCCACGTGGACCCTGCAGATAGCCTGCTCTTATACTGATGCAAGCAAGCTGAACAGGCTTAGCCAAATAAGGACTTGTTTACCACAGAGAGCACTAACCATCTGGAAGGTGGAAGGCAGAAGCCAGTGCCATCTTTAAGGCAAGGCACTTGGCAGCTCTCTACACTTTGGATCTTTCTATACCCTAAACTTGGGGACTTAAAACAACTATTTACTCAAGTCATTTGTATGTTCATCATAAACTTGGAAAAGACTAGCAGAAAGTGAGAATTTGAGATCTACACTGCCCTTTGTTCCAACATCCCTCTCTCTTTCTCTCTCTCCCTATCTCTCTTTCTCTCTCTCTCTCTCTCTCTTTCTGTCTTTCTCTTCCTCTCCCTTCCCCTCTCCCTCTTCTCTCCCTCTTCTTCTGTCTCATTATCCTGCTGAGTAGCTTCTCCCACTATTTGGGTCTTTGTGGCCTGGTAATCGTGTGCAGTACATTTTCTCTCATGGAGCATGGTTTCCCCTAGAGCAATGTTTCAGAGGATAAACTGTGGAAATGCCCAGATTCACGTTGGCTGTTTTCTATTTGTAAAATAGTTTGATGCATTCACTTGACTCCTGGCTAGGAAAACAAAAACATATTTGTGATTTCTTTTAATGCACCACGTCTTTTCTTGGCTCACTTCGTCCTTGTTACAACTTCTATCTCCTGATTTATACTAATATGTCGTCTCTTCATTATCTTGCTGGCTATTTGAAACAGGGTCATTCTCTCATTTTGTTTAACATTCTACCCAAGTGTTTGTTTTCAAGAGATCATTTTAAAATAGTGTCTGTTTCAAACCATCATATAAAATATGGCCTACTTAAAGTCAACCTATTTTTTAAATATGTCTCTATAACTTCATGCATACTATTTTATTACTTCCAAATGGAATTGGTTTACTAAGCTGTTAGATTTAATGATGTCATTGATTTTCCTTTATTTTAGACACACTTTTGATTTTTTATTAAGTTAATTGTATCTGGTTCATTTTATTTTTATTATTCATATATTATATAACATGAGAATTACTCAACATACAAAGAATTTAGACTTTAGCTCCAGAAAGCTTTCGGCACTAATTATTACAATTTGTCTCTAAGGTGACACATTATTGAAAATTTGCTTTACTTGGAAATACTAAAATCTATTCCTTTCTTCTTGCTTGCTTTTGGGTATCATTCTCATATTGAGTGAGCTATCTTGGAGCTCTTAGTTATTCAAGTGACACAGTCTCTCAAATTCTCGGTTATAAGAATGTATTGACATATTACTGTATTGTACCATCATACATAGTGGGCTGAGAATTATTTATTTATCTGCCTCCATTTTGGAGTACTATCTTTTGAGTTATTGATCATTTCCCATATTTGGAACGTCACGTAAAATAAATTAGATAGTCAGAACATTTTGTAGTATGAATACTTGCCTTAGCATAAAATATTCAACTGATGAAATTAGGAAGATTCAATTAACATTTAATCATTATTCTACTTAATATTTTACTTTAGTAACAATTAGAATAATTTCAAATTTTTATAAAATCAAAGCTGTAGATAATTTGCTAATTTGACTTGAATTTCTAATTTTAAATAAACCTCACCTATTATGTTCCAAATGTAATAAAATGAAGTTGTCTGCCAAAACTAGACATTACAAAAATCTTATTTTCCTGAATCCTTTGTTTGTAATTAGAGAAAAATTGAATTAAATGAGATAAGAATAAAGTAAGTGGTAAAATTTCTTCATGAAAGAGTAGGTTTATAGCTTCAAGATGACTTCCCTTATAAAGCTTGCAAATTAAGTGGCAAATAGTCTTCATTAGAATTACCCTCATAGCATCCCTGTATGTACAGAGCAGACACAGAAGCACCACACTGTACATATGCATATCTGAAGAACTAAATAGAAAACAGTTAAGCACCCTTGCAGGTATAATAAGCATTAAACAAACTACTTGGATTCAAAACTCATAACAGAAGCTCATGTCAGAAATGTTAAGGTAAATATCAGCCCCAACTTTGGGCTCTCGTGTGTAATATGACAGTGTGGGATGAGGAAACTAATTAAAGGGATGGTCATTTGGTTGAGAGAACAGAAAACAAATAAGACAGAGAAGATCAAGGTAATAATGGGATGTGATATGAAAGGGAAATATAAATCAAGTTAATGTTACATAAAAATATATGACAGTCAAAGCCTTCATGTGGCTTACATATCAGAGTATCCTGTCCTGGAATACGTATTGGCTTTTATCTGTCCTTTATCCTCAGTGGCGTCTTATCTCTAAAACGTCTTCATATAATAAATGTTTTTTATTTACACCTATTTAATATTTGGCATTAAAAACTCAATCTAAGCTGAACCACCTCTGCTAAGGAACTGTTAAAAATACAGAAAGGATAGGAGGAAAAGCTGGTCTCCAAATTGCCAGTCTTCCCAAGTCAAAGACACAGGGCAGCATCACATGTCAAATGAGGGCGCTAGTTAGTTTCCATGGGGACAATTAGAAAACAAATGCATTTGACTGTTGTATTCTTAACCTAAACTGCACATAAGTGTGGTTCACTAGACTGCTTTACTTATAAAGAGACATGTAGTTTCTGCTGCTTAAGGATGGCCAACAGTGCCTGCCAGCCCAACATGCAACATTCGCCAAAGGAACTACTAAGGAAATCCTTCTCTTCTTGACAGAGTCTTGGCTGTTTTGCTTTGCTCTGGAGGGAAGGAAGCCTTAGATTTTGGCATTCACTTGCCGCTGAAAAGGTCTGCCTGCTTCCTCACAGAAAATATTGGGGCATTCTTCTGTATGTTCCCACTGGGCTGTGCCATTGCTACTGTGCTAGAATGTAACTGGAGAAGAGACTTAATACTTAGAGGATGGCAGACCTGTATCAGTTCGACTGTGTCTTTCTGAATTGACCAATGTTTGTACATACACATTGTCACTTAGTGTTTTCCCCTAAGTAAATGCTGCTCCACTCTCAGTATTTTAGTGCAGAAAAACACTTATTTTAAAATCATTGTTTCATTTCTAAAATCCTCACTACTTCAAGTGTAGTTTATTCACATTTTCCTCTTTTCCTTTACAAATTATCCTCATGCTACTACAGATGCTGACCTCCATCACCTCTTACCTTTCTGAAGACTTTTTGCTCCTAATTGAACCTTTTTTCTTTGACATTATCTTTAGGAATTATCCTGGCTGGTTTCCATCAACTAAAGAAAATGGTTTACTCACAGTCAGCTTCAAAATGTAAACCTAAATCCTTCCTCTCATTCTTTACCACTGACTTCCTTGTTCTGCAGTGAACTTTCTTAAAGTAGTTAATTAACATACTAATGATTTCACTTTTTAACGTTTGTGTTCCTTCCTCCTTCATATCCCTCCATCTAGACTTCGCTATATCACTTAATAGTCATTGGAGTCTTTGGAGTCACCAAGGACTTCTGGATACACTGTAACTTGACACCTGTGGAATGTCTATGTATCACAGTTTCAATATATAAATGCATTTTTTCCATTTTTTTTCTGAGACCCTTCAGTTTTTTTTTTAATTCCACTTAATTGCTAGGTTTAAAATAAAAGTATGTACTGAAGACTCACAAGTTCAAGGAAATATCTATTTTTCTCTCATCCAGCCTGAAATCTATATATCCAAAAACCTGCTTGCTCTTTCACTTAAGAGATAATTCGATTGTTGTGAACCTAAAAGATAAATATCCTAATACACACATACACTCTCTCACACATGTGTAAACACATATATGTACAAGCATTCACACAGCATATATCTGCACTCCAATTGCATCCATGTTTTCCCATTTCAGCAAACTAGATACTGTTCATTATATTCACAAATCTATATCTGATCTTTGTTGTTCTATACCTGATGATTATATGTAATTATTCTTTATACTCAATAATTACATGATTCTGAAAATATTACTATTGGGACACTAGTATCTCCACTACTGCAACCCTAGTCAGGGCAGAGAATATGACTTATTCCACAGCTATTTACAACTAGATGGGACATTGTGAATGTTACTCAATTCATGAGCTTAAATATATTTGAGCACAGTAAGAGAGAATTGTTTTTCTCTTAAATCACAAAAATTAGAAATATTAATGAGGATTTGATTAATATTATGTGACATAATAACATTAATTTTGAAGTAAAGCATATTCTCATTATTGACTTGTGATATATTTTGTGCTTTCACAAATATTAAAGCCTCATTTAAGCTCCTTTGTTCTGATCCATCGCTTATTACACTAGTGTATCATACAAGTGAGCACTACATAGTAGACACTGTGTTCAAGGTGCTGTATTGTCTCCTGTCTTCTACCTGCATTCCCTTGCTTTTTGTTAAATAAAATGTTTGGTGTTTTATAGCATCCTAATTAATAAAATTAATAGAATCCTTCTTTTTATTTTATCTTTTCAAATTTCCACTTTTTTGTTTATAATTTACAATTCACACTGACTAAATACTGAACTTAATTTCATTTCCTGTTGTAAAAGTAGAATTTTTATTAATTCCTTTTTAGCAGTACTTATCTGTTCACTGCATTGCTCGTGTTGGCTTTTGTGCATGCCTCTAGTGAGGAATATATTTGTTTTAAAAATACTTAACAAATGATCTTTGAATGAAATAAAAATGCATGAATATAAATTAGAGATACCCAGATATAATGAATCTATGTGCTGGAACTGAAATCTAAGAATTATTCGTACAGCCACACCATTTTGCAAGCTTAAGGTAATCTAAAGTTTTTGGCACCAACTTATAATTTGAGGAACTGCAAGGTGGAGACAATAGGGTATCTGCAACATATTCAGAGTCTATTTGGACTACATAGCAAGATTCTGAATCAAAGACACAAGCTACAACAAAAAATATTATGGATAATGTTTTCTACTATAATTTTAACTTTTATGTTGAGACAAATAGATGCAGTATTATAGATATTTAGGGAGCATTGTGTGATGTTTCAATAATGTATATATTACACAGTTGAACTCAAGGCTGCTAGTTCCTGACACACTGCTAATCCATCTCCTTTGAAACTGTTTGTTTTTTGTTTGTTTGTTTGTTTGTTTTATTTACACTGAAAACATTTTGCATCATGGTGTCATATTGTTTCCATAATAGATACCTTAATTTACCCTCTTATAAAATGTTTATAAGAATTCCCTGTTCTCTATATAATTGAAAAGCAACTGGAAAACATTGGTGATACAGATAATTGTTGAATAGCATCTTTCTGGTGTTTACTAATGCCTCCTTTTTGCCCTTCTACTTATGGTCACTTGTATGCTTTCCTCTACAAAATGTCTGTTTAGATTCACTGTCCTGCAACTTATTGTTTCTTAATAATTCCCCATCTCCAACCTCCCCCTCTCATGTCCTCTTTCAAATTCTATGAGATCAACTCATATTTACTCTTCATGTCCAGGAGGTAATAACCTCCCTGATATTTCCGTTTGCCTGTGTTTTTTAAGTACTCGCATATTCTTAAAATCAACTGTTGATAGATGTAGAAGTTACATGTTAAAAACATATCATTTCATTCATTATGATTGCTTGGATATTTGCACTATGGATCACTTTCTCTACTGTGCGTAAGTCTTTGGATTTGATATGGGCATGATTGTCTGCTTCTCACTTTGAAGCTAATGTTTATATCACATATCTCATGTTTGCATAATCCGACTCCCATATTAATCAAGGCTTTCTAAGTATTGACTTTCTGTTTCACTTTTTTTGTCGTTTTCTAGGAAAATAGGGACAAAATTATAATTGTAACATAAACAATTTTTCTTGAAGGCATCTCTAATAATTGTACTAAAGTTATATGATATGATTAAACTGTTACATTTAATTTGAGAGTCTTCATTATATTGTTAGTGCAAATGAATTTGTTTATAAACTAGTTAAAACGCTTCACTAAAACTTTTGCATAATACAATTTTCCTACTTACATGTTATTTTTCTTCCTTTTGGTGACTTGTGAACTTTATTCCATATAATTTTGCTTTGTGGATAACCTAGAAACTCCATCAAATAAAATTTCAATAAAGCCATATATAAACAAGTTTCTCAAAATCATCTGACTTTGCAAGAAATCCCATCATGATTGTACACACTTCATATTTTCTCAGAAAGAAAACATATGTGTGAATCCAGGTTGTTTTCATATCAACTGTCCCCATTTCTACTGTTTGTTGAAGATATTTTTTTTCCAATTCTCATTATCAACTTTCTAGTTCATTTCCACTTTGACACTAATTAAAAAACAATTTATCTCTTGTTTGCTTCTCTTCGGCCAAGAAGTTAAATAGAAGAGTTGCAATTTCACAACCCAGAATGTTCCTTTCAGTGATGTATTTTCTTGTCATTTTAAGTCAAATTTAAATGAAGCCTATATGATTATTTATTGTAAACAGGACTATTAAAGAGCTCATTTAACTGAAAGTACCAACTACCTTTACAACAGGTAAAGAAAATATAAGTCAAACAAATTGTTTTTATATTTTTTTTTCTTATTTTACATATAGATCCCAGTTCCCTCTCCCTCCCTTCCTCCCATGCCCACAAAACCCCTTACTCCCAGGCCTGTTCACCATCCACTTCCCAGGAAGGATCACCAAAATCTGTCAAGTTACTTGGGGAAGGGCCTAGGCCTTCCCTCCTGTCTCTAGGCTAAGGAGGTATCCCTCCATGGGGAATATGCTCCTGAAATCCTCTCATGCACCATGGATACATACTAGTTCCACTGTAAGATGTCCCATAGACTGCTCAAGCCTCCTAACTAACACCCACATTCAGGGGCTCTGGTTCAGTCCTATGCTGGTTTCCCAGCTATCAGTCTGAGGTACATGAGCTGCCCCTTGTTCATGTCAGCTGTCTCTGTGGGTTTCTGCAGCCTGGTCTTGACGTCTTTGCTCATCACTCCCCCCTCTCTGCAATTGGATTCCAGGAGTTCAGCTCAGTGTTTAGCTGTGGGTGTCTATTTCTGTTTCCATCAGCTACTAGATGAAGATTCTAGGATGGCATAAAAGGTACTATTCAATCTCATTATCAGGGAAGGTCATTTAAGCTAGCAGCTCCACTATTGCTCAGATTGTGAATTTGTGTCATCCGTATAGGTCTCTGAACATTTCCCTGTAGATGTCTCTTCAAACCTATAATGGCCCCATCCATTATGGTCTCTCTCTCTTGTTCTACTCTGTTCCTTTCCTGACTCAATCTTCCTGGTCCCTCACGTTCTCCTCACCCCTCCTCTTCTCCTATTTTCTCCTAACTCCCTCTCCACTCATTCCATCCCCCCACCCCCGCTTCCAATATGCTCAGGAGAACTTGTCCCTTTCCCCTTCTGTGGGGGAACCATGTATGTCTTTCGCTTAGTATCTTACTTGTTTCCTAGCTTCTATGGCAGTGATCCTTTGCTCTATGTCTGAAACCCATATATGAGTGAGTGCATACCATGTTCACTTTTTTGTGACTTAGTTACCTCATTCAGGATGGTTTCTTCCAGTTCCATCCATTTGCCTATGCATTTCAAGATTCCATTGTTTTCTTTCCACTGAGTAGTACTCCAATGTGTGTATTACCAGATTTTATTTATCCATTCTTCAGTTGAGGGACATCTTGGTTGTTTCCAGGTTCTTGCTATTACAAATAATGCTGCTATGAACATAGTTGAACAGATGTTTTTGTTTCATGGATGTCCATCTTTTGGGTATATGCCTAAGAATGGAATTTCTGAATCCTGTGGTAGACTGATTCCCATTTTCCTGAGGAACCATCATACTGACCTCCAAAATGTCTGTACGAGTTTGCACTCCCACAAGCATTGGAGGAGTGTTCCCCTTTCTTCCCATCCTCTACAGCATATACTGTCATTGGTGTTTCTAATTTCAGCCATTCTAAAAGGAGTAAGATGGTATCTCAGAGATATTTTGATTTTGATTTTCCTAGTGGCTAAGGATGTTGAGCACTTTCTTAAGTGTCTTTCATCCATTTTGGATTCCTCTACTGAGAATTCTCTATTCAGTTCTGTACCCCACTTTTTAATTGGATTAGTCAGTGTTCTGTTGACTAGCTTCTTCTGTTGTTTGTATATTTTGGAGATAAATCTTCTGTGTCAGATGTGAGGTTGGTGAATATCTTTTCCCATTCTGTGGGCTGCTGTTTTGTCTGTTTGAATGTGTCCTTTGCCTTACAGAAGTGTGTTCTGTCTCTGCTTTTTGGTTAGTTTGGATACGGTTTTCTCTATGTTGTTGATTTTATCAAAGAACCAACTCTTTGTTACATTGATTCTTTGTATTGTTTTCTTTGTTTCTAGTTTATTGATTTCTGTCTTCAATTTGTTTATTTCCTGGAATCTACTCTTCCAGAGTGAGTTTGTTTCTATTGTTGAAGAGCTTTCAGTTGTGCTGTTAATTCTCTAATGTGACTCTTCCAGCTTCTTCATGTGGGTAATTAGTACAGCTTTCAACGTGTCCCATATGTTTGTGTATGTTTTGTATTTACTCTCATTGAAATCTAGGAAATCTTTACTTTCTTTCTTTATTTCTTCCTTGACCAGGAATGGTGCAATTGCACATTTTTCAGTTTCCATGAATTTGTAGGGTTTCTGCTATTTGTGCTGTTGTTGAATTCTAACTTTAAAGCATGGTGGTCTGACAGGATAGAGGGAGTTGTTCCAATATACATACATACATACATACATACATACATACATATGTTGAGGTTTACTCTGCTGCAGAATATGTGGTCTGTTTTAGAGAAGGTTCCATATGGCGCTAAGAAGAAGGTATATTCTTTCGGGTTTGGGTGGAACGTTCTATTAAGTGTCTGTTAAACCCAATTGGGACATCACTTCTGTTAGTTCCTTTGTTTCTTTGTTATGTTTCTGTCTGGTGGTCTTGACTAGTGTTGAGAGTGGGGTGTTGAAATCTCCCACTGTAAGTGTGTGGGATTTTATATGCAATTTAAGTTTTGGTAATTTTTCTTTTAATAATTTGGGTGCCTTTGTATGGGGCATAGATGGTCAGAATTGGGACATTGTCCTGCTTTTTTTTTCCCCCCTATGAGAATATGAAATGACTGCCTTCATCACTTTTGATTGATTTTAGTTTGAAGTCTATTTTATTAGACTTTATATAGCTAGCTACACAGCTTGTTTTCTTGGGTCCATTTGATTGGAAGATCTTTTCCAAACCCTTTACTCTGAGGTAGCATCTACCTTTGAAGTTGAGGTATGTTTCTTGTATGCAGAAGAAGGATGGAATCTGTCTTTGTATCCATTCTATTAGCCTGTGTCTTATAATAGGCGAGTTAAAACCACTAATATAGTTTCCAGATGTATTTGTAAAGTTGAATCTATAGTATTATTTAAAGTATAGATTAATTAAAATATTCAAATACTATTTTATAACTAATATAAGGTATGAATTTTGTCCATATTCACCCTCCATACCTTCTGAAATACATCACCAACTACAATCCTACAAATGTATGTGTTGTCTCATATATATATATATATATATATATATATATATATATTCATTCATTTACTCTTCTATTACATATTACATCCCAATGAGTTGAGGCCATACCTTGCTGGATTCAGCCAATCTCATACACATATTCTAGTTTTTCTGTTTTTAGTTTGTCTATTCCAATAATTGTGAACATTTTTTACTATTAACAAAGAAAAACAATGATAAAGTTTGTGTTCACTGTGCTGTGTCTCTATAGATTTTTCTTATAATTGTAATACCTCCCAATCTCTTTAGAGACGTTAAGGAAAGACATAACCCAAAGGATTGGTCTAGACTCTATGAGCATCATTGGTGGGAATAAATGCTGCATCTCTTTTGTTTCTGTTGTAGTTGTTGTTTTCTGTCAGCTTTCAAGGAGCAAATGCTACTAACAAAAGGAGATAGAAGGGAGCCTGGCAGTGGTGGCACATGACTTTAATCCTAGCACTCTGGAGGCAGAGGCAGGAAATTTCTGAATTTGAGGACATCCTGGTCTTCATAATGATTCTAGTACAGCCAGAGCTACACAGAGGAAATGTTGTCTTGAAAGATAGGTGAGGGGAGACTTAAAAAAATTAAAATGAGCATATTATTTATCTACCCCTCTTCAAATATCTGTGGTTCTAATGATGCAAAGCAAAATCATTAACAACGAACAGCCATGACACAGAAAACCTGATTTTGAAAATTAAACAATCTCTCTTCAAAGCAAAGGTAATGTACCTAAGGCATAGAAACTGCTATTGTTACACTTAGAAAATTGATCAAAACTAATTACTTCACCAGACTATCATCCTTGCTACTACTTTCTACATCTAGTCCTTTACCCATTTTGGAAAGAGAAAGCATTAAATAGATGAAAGACTATAATTGCCAAGGGAACAAAGCAAAGGCAAATATTCAATGAACAAAAATAGAACAGAAAAGACTGAAATGTTGTGATGCAGCCCAATATCAGTTGCTGTATTCTACAATTGGCATGGGGATATGTACATTGGGTACATTCCTGTGTATGTACCCAAATTGTCCTGTTCTGTTTCAAAAGAAATGGTAGATGCAGGTCTGTGTATTGAACAATTTTTTTCTTTGTATGTTTCTCAAAGAACAAATCTGAAGGAACTATATATCTCAGATTGAGATTCTAGTTAGAATGTATTACATGGAAATTTATGATAGGAACCTTCCTCATTTTCCTCCTCTATAGATATACAAGTTTTGGGAGACAACTACCACCGGCTATACTTGGTTAATTATTCTTACTTATTTACAAATGGTGCATTAAATTCTTCTGTTAAAAATGATTTTTTGAAAGACAATAAACTAATGATTTAATACAGAGAAAAAAAGTGGATGATGGCATTGAGTGTTGGAGAACTCAGTTACAAAATAATAATTATTCTTCTCTCAGGACAATAATCTGATGCAGCAAAGCATCCAGGTTTCTTGGCAGCACAGTGAATAAACTGATTATCATGAAAAGCACTGGCTATTGTCAAATCACAGCCACATATCTAACAAGACAGGTTTAAGGGGTGTTTTGACCTTTATTTTGATCCCTATTATAATTTGAATACTATTTTTGTAAAAATAAGTGTTTATATGTCATGAAATGACAGAACATGTGTCAATAATCCAGGTGACTTCCATCATGATGAAATGACATTTCCTTTTAGCCTTAAGATATCCACCAGTTTCAAAAATGTTCAAAGGTAGATATTTATTAAGTGTATTTTACTTAAAAATTTTTAAGTATAGAGAGGAAGACATTTGAAATTTATACTGTAGAGTTTTTTTTTATTTCTGAAAACACATCACAAGAACTCATTAAGTTTGAACATAGGTTTATATATAGTTTATATATAGTTTATATATATATATATATTAATTTGAAAAGGTGATATCAAAAGGCTTTTTCTTCCCCCTCCAAAAAAAAATTTGTATTTTCTTTCTACTCCCTCTCCATCCATTCTCTTCCCCCTACTCCTCTTCCCAGTCTTTTACCACATCCAGGTCGACAGCACTGGTGGAATTCTCTTCTTCCATCAGAGGCCAGGCTGGTGTCCTGAACCTCACGTGAGACTACTCCCCATCCCAGCCGCATTTACCTAGGGTAACTACAATTGCCCCTCCTCTCCTTATCAACATATCTTGACCCACAGTTCGGGCTGAAATCTTCTACTCCATCAAAGGTCATAACAGCATTCTGAACCCCAGAGGACCCCGGCCATATCAGAGGACAAGTATATAGACAGAACTTCAGTCTGAAACATGGTCATCCAGACCATCCAGGCTATCAACAGTCCTGTCCCTGATGCAGACACCCTTTACTCAAACACAGGCCAGAGGACAAGAGAAGAAACAAACACCATGGAAGAAAACACCTACACAACAAGACAAACCCAGAAATTGAACCTAGACCTATAATCACTCCAAATTCAGATGCCTAAAAGTAAGTGTAAGAAACAAATCAACAGTAGCCAGAGTAGTCTGTTGCAACTACACTGCCATGAGGACCATCCTTTAGCAGCTCAGGGTTTGAGAGGTATCCAACAGAGTCAGCCAACTAATCACTCAACTTGACTTTGCTATCTGAGGGAGTAAAACTTAATTTCCTGGAGCCAGTGAGGAGGGCCTAAACTTAATTCTCTTGAACCTATGGAAAAAAGGAAAAACAAAAACACATACAACTTTAAGATCTCTCTTTTATAATCTCTTTCTGTTCTTTATTTATTTTCATTTCCAGATTCATCCCTTCTGTCTCCTTTGATGTCTTCTTTCTAGTTCTAGCTAACTTTATTTTTTTTCTCTTAGATCTTATATACCTCAGCAAAATCTTTCAAGCAATATAATAATTGCAGAGTGCTTACATTCTACTGTTCAATGAATGATTACAATGAATATAAGTAAAATACAGCATGCTTTCCATATCATATGATTAAGGATTTTACATATTGCAGCTAAAAAAATACAGTCTCAAGAACCCACATATATTCATACCCAAGCAACTTGTTATAGATTAGCAAAGTATAGACAAGAGAGGTATTTTTTTTTTCATCCAGTTCTTTTAATGACAGGTTGTATTTTGTGGTTAAAAGAAAGAGCCAATATCTTTATTATTTATCTCTAAAGATAATCTTGTAAAAACTTAAATCTTTATATTTGAAAATGAATCAGTCAACTCTACTTTAAATATTCAGGGTACATACCTACTTATCAAATATATATATATATGGGCAGAAATGCACACAAAGAATTAATCATCATCCCATCCTATATACGTAGGGACACCAGCAAGCAATAGCCAGGCTATAATATTCTTGTTTCTTGACATCAATGAGTCCCTCAATCAACGATTAAAAGACATTAAATTGTTTTTCAAGACTTTTTACCACAAAGACATTAACAAAAATATCTTAATCTAACTTTTTCTTTGTTTAAAGATCTCAACATTAAGATCTAAAAACTTGATCTATTTGGGTTTCTGGGACTCAGTTGTTTTTATTGATCATTAATTTAAGCCACAGTCTATATGGTGCCTCAAGAAAAACTACCTGTGTGGCATATTCTTATTATTATTTTCTATCCTCTTATTTTATATCCATGCTTTATTTGGTGTGGGAAAACACCATATCTTACTTTTTACCCATATTAATTTCACCACTAAACTAACCTCTATCATAATCCCTTACTATATTTAAGAAAAATCCTCAATCATTAAAATTTTATTTGAACTAATATTATTATTGTATAAAATCACATCTTGGACAAAACAGTACAACTTAGGAGGAAATCAACTTCATAATATTCCATGGGTAAAAATGCCCAGTAGAACAGGGTATTTCCATGATATGATCACATTATATTAAATTCAGTGGGGAAATTCCTATGCCCAGTCATACCATGCCAGATATATGGGAAAAGAGACAGAGTCAAGAGAAATGCAGGGGCGAAATCTTTTGGGGTCTTGCCTTTCTATTCAGGATTCACCCATCAATGCATTGCAGGCTGGTGGGCCAATCCCTGAAGTCAATTGCCACCAGCTGATCCTCTCACATGGCCACCTGCAGTCACTTGAGTCCAGCCATCCCACTATAGCAAGCCCAGAATATTTCAACACAGCAGAAGCACAAGAAAATAACCTTAAAACCAAATTTATAATGCTTATAGAGTTCCTTAAAGGGCAAGTGAATAGATCCCTTAAAGAGTCATGAAAAAGACAATAAAAAAAAAAAGAAAAAAAAAAAAACTTGAGGAAATCAATCAACCTCTTAAAAGATGTCAAGAAAACCAAGAAAAAGCAACAAATAGTTGACAAAAGTGAACAAAAGTGTATAAGTACTAAAAATGGCAATAGAAGCAATAAAGAAAACACAAACTGAACGAATGCGGGTAATGGAAAATCTAGGTAAGTAAACAAGAACTACAGATGCAAGCATCATCCACAGACTACAAGAGATGGAAAAAAAGAATCTCAAGTGTTAAAAACACGATAGAAGAAATAGATACATCAAAGAAAATGTTATATCTAAAAAAGTTCCTAACATAAAACATTCACATAATGAGTAACACTAGGAAAAGACAAAACCTAAGAATGATGGGAATAGGTAAAAGAGAAGAGTCCCAGCTCAAAGGCCCAGAAAATATTTTTAACAAAATCATAGAAAAAATTTCCGAACCTAAAGAAGAATATGCCTACAAAGGTACCAGAAGCTTATAAAACACAAAATAGATTGGACTAGAAAAGAAAGATCACTCATCACATAATAGTAAAATTCATAGACACACAGAACAATAAGAAAAATAAATAAATAAATAAATTATTTTCAATAAAAAATATGAAACTGAAAAAAAAACTAAATCTGCAACAGAAAAAGATCAAGTACTATGTAAAAGCAGAGGTATTATAATTATCCCCAACTTTTCAAAGGAGACTCTAAAATCCAAAAGGGCACGGGTAGGTGTGCTATAGATGCCAAGAGACTGCAGATACCAGATACCAGCTGAGATTACTATATACAGAAAAACTTTCAATCACCATACATGGAGGAAGCAAGATATTACATGATAAAGTCAAATTTAAACAGTATCTCTCTACAAATTCAGCCCTACAGAAAGTACTAGAAAGAGATCTCCAAATTAAGGAAGTTAGCTGCACCCACAAAAACATAGGCAATCTCACACCACCATAACTCAAAGAAGGAAAAGACAGACACAACTGTCATCAGCAACTACAGCAAAATAACAGAAATTAACAATCATTGGTCATTGATATCTCTCAATATCAATGGTTCAATAAAAGATTTAGATTAAGAGAATGGATTCAAAAACAAGATTCATCCTTCTGCAGCATACAAGAAACATATCTTAACATCAAAGATAGACATTACCTCAGAGTAAAGGGTTGGAAAATTATTTTCTAAGCAAGTGTCTCCAAGAAGCTAGCTTGAGTAGCTCTTATAATATCTAGAAAAACAGACCTCATACCAAAATTTATCAAAAGAGATGGGGAAGGACACTTAATACTCATCAAAGAAAAAAAATTCCAACAGGATGATGTCTCAGTTATCAACATCTATGCCCAAACACAAGGGCACTCACATTTGAAAAGGAAACACTACTAAAGTTTAAGTCACACATTATCCCTCACACATTGATAGTGGGATACTTCAATACACCACTCACCAATAGACACAGCATCCAGAAAAAAAAAATACTAAAGAGAGAAATACTGAAGCTAAAAGATATTATGACTCAAATGGACCTAACAGATACCTACAGAACATTTTACTCAAACACTAAGGATAGATTGGTACCTAGCCCAACTATTTATCAAAGAGGCTTCATTCAGCAGTTGATTTCTAGAAGCAAATGGAGAAACCAAAGCCAAATGTTAGGCAGAGTTCGGGAAATTCTGTGGAAGAGGGACAGAAAGATTGGAGGAGTCAGAGGTGTCAAGGACACCACAAGAAAACTCACATAATCAAGTAACCTGGCTCACAGGAGCTTACAGAGACTGAAATGACAACCTGAGATTCTGCATCAGACTGACCTAGGCACTCTAGGCACTCTGCATATTTGTGACGGCTGTGCAAGTTGGTCTTCCGGTGAGACTCCTAACAGTAGGAACCAAGGCTGTCTCTGATTCTTTTGCTGGCTTTGGGGGCTCTATTCCTTATCCCGACCGTGTTGTCTTACTACAACTTGGTATGTCTTATCTATGGGAAGTCTTCCCTTTCCTGAAAAGAAGGAGTGCATGTGGAAGGGGGTGCAGAGGGGAGGTGGAGGAGACTGAAGGAGAATGGGGAGGGGAAACTGGTGGGAATAAATAAATATTGTATAAAAGATTTATAAACTTCTTGATTTTTTCTTAAAAATTAATTCTGCCAAACAAGTGAGGAACACAGCCCTACAGAGAACAAATGCCCAGGACTGAGGACTGCTTCCTTTTGTGATCACTGTATTCATCTCCTTCTTTTCCTTGCTCTGGTCTTACTTCACTGAGATAGTTGACCTTTTGGCATAACACCCCAGTTCTCAGTGGAGCCTAAAGAACAAAGAACATAGTACCTGCCTGCTCCAGATGATTTAATTTTCTCGAATTAATATTTTTGTCTGAGATTTGACCTG